>NW_010197339.1:107802-118366 GCF_000695765.1 Mesitornis unicolor | reverse complement strand
CAAGCGATTCTGTGTGTGATTCTGTGTGTGGTGTATGTTGCCCAAAGATAAGATAAAATAGCTGGTTAAATCTCTATGAGGAGCTCTGGAGAAGAAAACGCCAAAGAAAGAACAGTGGGCTAATTCACACCTAAACAAACCAATTTGCCCAAGTATGGGTGATGATGTGTTTTGAAGTAATGAAGAATTACTAAAGACTGGAAAAATACATCAGAGAGAATAGAAAGAATGGAAGGCTTCATAGCACTTGAGACTAGAGATGCTGAGATTGCCCAACTAGGATAAAATCTAGTTTAAGGAACAGCCAGAATTAGAAGACAAATTACAAGTTTCCTTCCTTTAACAATATAGACCTTATAGATTTCCAGGGTAAGAATGAAGTATAGGTAGAGTTTATTCCACTAATTACATGTTCTTGTGCTTTACTTTTTTTTTATTTTTTTTTTTTGGAAGAGAAGAACAGTACATGTACAGACACTGTGAAAAGCCTAACTATGGGAACATTAAGTAGGATATCTACTCTTTCCTGATATGTTCCGTAAATTTAAATTTTTCATGAAATGATGGTTTTTGAAGTCTTTTTAAGGGTTTGGTGACTTTTGTTTGATTAGTGTCTTTACAATAATGAAAATGATTACTGGGTGAAATAGGTCATATGTTTGAAATACAAATAAATATACTGAATTACTTATGTTATCTGTCTTATTTTTTTTTCAATAGGTATATTTACTGATTGATAAAGATTGCCCTTTCCTCCTAAGAGACTTGCTTGCTTCTGAGCAGCTTTCAGTTGTCTTTGGACAAGCTGTGGTAAGTGCATTGTTTTGAAATAAGTAATAAGTACTGAGCTGGTTTTCTTCTTGCCAAATGGCATATTTCCAAGCATAGCCTTTGCTTACACTGAAGAAGAGTTAGCAAATTCTGTCACATATTGGAAAAACGTTAATTTTATACATGTTACAGTCTGGGGTATACATGGCAAAAATAGTGATTATTGTAAATGGAAATATTTTTCAAGGCAAGCTCATAAGTTCTTACTTGCTTTTCTGCATGAAAAACCTACATACGTCAAATTTCACGTATCTCTCAAGAGGGTGAGCAAGCTGCAAACTTGTCTACCTCTTTCTGAGTTACACTAGTTGAAAACACATGCACAGCACCGACTGTTTCTAATAAGCTGTGTTCCCTTTCACCACCACTGTAGTAAGATCCTTTACAACATTTACCACACTAGAATTTTTCAAAATAGAGGAAAGTAATTTGTTCACTCCCATGTGCAAAAAAATAATAAAATGAAAATTCTGATATTTACACTCTTGTATAAGCAGAGTAGGTGGTCTTCCTCATACAGTTTCACAATCATGTTAGGATAAAATTTTGGATGTGAACTGTAGAAGTTTGTATTGTTAGCCAGTCTAGTAGTGTTATAAGGATTGTTTCTTGAATTTTGATGGCATGTGAAGTAGTTCAAGTTTTACAGTTGTAAAATAAAAGCAAAGTTTCCCTTTTTGTTCAATAGTGATCTGAGAATACAGTTTTGAATGCAAATTCTGTATTTTATGTTAATTTGTATTAAATTATGGTGGATTTATGCTACAAGAAGCAAGAGATAAACTTGATCTCATTTGTGTCCCTGTCATAACTGTTTGGAATGTCTAATAACTAGTTTTGTTCTTCCCGTATTACGTTCTATAGCATGTACAAATAAGCTGAAAGATTTTCCTTCAGAGAATACTGGGAATTGCAAATAATGAGTTGCTGTTTCTGTGTCAAGCTGTGGCCAGTTATCTTGACAGACATTATAGTTTCTCAATAACTTCTGAAATTTTCTGTCAGTTAAAGATACAAGGTAATAAATAATAGATTTCTTCATGCAGTAATAATTTGTTTATTAATTAGATGAATGTACTGAGGGTATTCATTGGATCTCCATATGGTCTGAATCTTCGTAATGTTTCGTGGCATGGGTTTGCATCTCCACAAGAAATTCCTGCAAAGTAAGTTATCAAAAAGAATCTCATTTTCTCTACCAGTCAGACTTGAGAGTGCTTGAAAAGCTGTTAGGAAAGCTTACTGCTCTTATTGAAAAAAATTTAAAAAACCCAAATGTCCAAAGACCTCTGGCAGTATCCTGACAGTTTTCCCCTGCTGCTTCTTTTGGAAAGGGGTTTCCATAGCATACTTCAGCTATTATAAAGCTGGTCAGTTTTAGGACCAGTGGTTTGTTGGCTTTTTTAAACTAGCAGGAAAAGCAAGAAAGCTTAAGGTTGTTTTTTGAAACCAAATTCCTTGTCTGTCAGGGCAGTCAGGAATACCTTGGAAAAAAAGGTAGAGGAATGGGGGATGAGGAGGAGCAACAGCAGCCAGTATAGAATACAGTGATGCTTTTTTCCTAGTGCTACATTGTTTTTCCCGTGCTTGTGAATGCAGTTGATTATTAAGTGTCTCTACTCAAAAGAGATGGGGAGTGTAGGTTTTGGATGTTCTTTGAAGGAACAAAAAAACCCTTTATCTCCAACCCATAAATGTTGATTGTTTGCAAAAGATTTAGTTGTATAAGCGTTTCTAATAATATTATGGTATTCTCCCTAGATATTGTGCTATGCTGCTTTTTTTAACTGCAGGATTGGGTCAGTTGTTACAGACTTATCTTCTGCAAACCAAATGCATTTTAGTACATCGACCTTATGTGATCTTCGCTAGCTTAGAGGAGCTTGATGTATTTCCAGGCAAGTATTTAACTATTAGCAAATTTTTATTATGCCATATTTGCTATTGTTTAATTGTCCAAAAGTGCAGTTCAAAATAATGCATTTTCCACAGTTCTAAGATTGAATCTTAACTAAGATACCTGTATACACTGTCATTAGATGAATCAATCATGCTTGTAGGACAGCTTTTTGAAACATAGGTAGTTCCACTGACTATTGAATAAAAAATGCTGAATTCTAAAATAATTATAACACATCGATATGTGTAATGTTAGTGCTTCTAAAAGACTTCGTGTGTTCCAATTTTTTTTGATGATGAGAGTTCAGTTCATCTAGCAGTCATCTAGTTTGCCTTTACAAAATCTAATTCTTTCCAAAAGCAGTGGGTTCCAGCTGCAAGGGTCCCAGCAGGAGTGCACTGCATCTTATAGAGAAGGTAGTGTTAAAACAGAGAGAAGGATTGTGACACATGTTCAGTACACTGATGCTTTTCTCAGGGAAGGACCTAAAGTGTCAGAGTAAAAATCTTCTCATCTCCCCGGCTACAGACCTTATTTGGTTTATTCCTACGATTTTTAAAGCAAAACAGTGTATGAGGAATCTTGATGCCAGTGGTGGTTAGTGCTACGTAATTTGCCAGTGAAACATCTGTTCACAGAACTGAGTCAGGACTTTTGGGAACCAAATCAAGCTGATAACATTCCGGTCCATTGTACTTGCATAGTTAAAATAATTTAGATAACTTTCAGTCTCCCTTTACAAATGCTGAAATAATCTTATATTTTCAGTGAAATATTAATAATTCATTAGTAGCCTGTAGATTGTATGTAGTTTATCAATATTGTTTTGCTGACTTGCAGATCTTAATCATGAAATGCTTTCCATAGCTGAAGAGCTAATAAAAGTGTCCAGTTTTGTATTAAAAGCAATGTTACCGTTTTGGGTGGCTGCTTTAACAGCTTTCAAGCAAAGCAGGTAACAGTAGTTTTTTATTATTGTTATTTTTAAACAGAATATAAAAAGAATATATTCTATATTTATAGAATGATAGCAGCATTTGTAGATTCTGAAGCTTTTGCTAAATCTATTGCTTAACAACATATAGTTATGTATTGTTATGATGATCTCTTAGAAAAATTGTGGACTCACTACTTTATTTTGTGCCAACTAGGATTATAAACTCTTATTTTGAAACCTAAAAAGAACTCTTTCAGATGCAGCCAAAAAGGAGAGTTTTACAAAGCAAATGGAAACATGTCTTCAAATGTTAACATTTTGAGTTTAAAAACAAAACAAAACATTGTTTTGTTTTCCTCTCCCACACTCCACTTTTTTTGTAAGTTATTCTCATCTCTGAGAATAAACAGAGTGTATCTTTGGTTTGAATTCAGTGGTCAGCTTCTGTTGGGCACAAATAGTCATTTATTGTTTGTTTACAAAGTGCATTACAGTCTGCAGAATTTCAGTCTGCATTGTTTGGCCTGAGATTGTAACCCTGATATGGCTCTAATTTCCATTTGGATTATATTTATAAGGGGGGAAAACCCCTTTGGGTATCTCTCTTATTTTTTCAGGTATGCTGACTGTGTGATTCTCTTACTTCCTCAGCTGGAAGCTGGACTTAGATTGCTCTTCACTACAACTAATAAATGTCCAAATCGATTGCTAACAGCTGAGGTAAAATTTCTGTTTAAAGTAAATTATGATTTAGTGCTAACAATATTTGGTTATTCTAAAATACACTGTCTAAACATTTACAGATTTTTCTCAAAAATATTTCAATCAATTGAACATTATTTACTATCTTCCAGTAGAGTTTCATGGATTCCTCCTATTTTTTTTGTAAAGATGTCTGCCAATAAAAGAGGTCTGAAAAAGTACTTGAAAGTTATTCAGAAAGAGTTTTGTGTGGAAAGTAGATAATGTTTTATTTATTTTTAAAAACTTCGCACAAAATCCAAACATCCCTCCTTTGATTTGTAAGACTGAGGGGTTTTTTGCTATTCGTACACCTCCGGTGCAAGTGAATAAATATGTTTGGTATACATGTCTAGTTAATTGTTTCTGTCTGAAAATCAAGTAATATTAATTGTGTTTTATTCTAGCCTTCTGCTCTCTACACCACTTTTGATGAGGTACTTGTGATTTATTTTTTTAGATATATATCAATGTCAGAATTTAAGCACATGCATGTTTCCCATTACTAGAGGCCAGAAAGCACTTTCTTGTGTTCGATAAAATATTATTTCTATCTTTTTTCCAAATAGAAGATGATGAACAGTAAACGTTTTCAACTTGGAATTTCCAAGAAAATATCAAAATGAATAAAAATTTTTATGAACACACTTTTCATTTATTCTAAATGTTTTTATCTTGAACTCTTTCATCTCACAGTAACAAACATTGTCATTTTTCCTAGATTCAGCTATTCAAAATAAATACGAATAAACATTGCAAGCATAAATCCTGACTTTTGCAACTCTTTTGAATTATGTCAATTTGTCTGTCAGTAATAATTAGGCACTTTGATTATTGAGTGGCGGAAGCAATTGCTTAAAATTAGGTAAACTAACTAGGTGTTTTTTCTTTGATTGTTTGGCCTTCAGAAGTAAGTTTCTATTCAAACTACTTTTTTCTAGGTGCTAGCAAAGCATTTGGATAATGGAGAAGTCAACCAGCTTCCTGCAGTTCTTGAGGAACCTGCCATGGCAAGTGCTTATAAAGGGTTTTTAAAATTATTTTTGCAGGGTTTTTTTCCATATTGTTGTTTTGTTTATTTTTAAGTTTAGTAACATATTTATGATCATGCCTAATACTTGTTTATTTCACATAGTTTATCTCCAGCAACTTAGAAACAGAAGCTTGTTACCCTTTTTTATTGTGAAGGATACAATGTAGTACTTGACAAGCTATATTGGGTTAGGATACAAGGCTATCTTTCTTTCTAAAATATGGACGTCTCAGAGATACATGTCTTTTAGATTTCTGAAAACCAGCTGAGTGGAGCAGAAGAAAAACTGATACCTCGTACAGGGATTATTAAAACCTGTTTCTCATTGTTTCTGGGATACATCTGACACTATCAGGGCATATGACACAAAAGCATGGCTATAAACCTACCAGAGCACATCCTGCGTCTTGCCACCCAAACAGATAGTGAATGTGAAAGCTAGGGATGGTGAATTTAGAAACCTATTGAGACTGTAGGGGAGACCTAAGTTTATTGTCCTGTTGCCTGGCTGTGGAGGACTTGGGACACAAAGCTGAAGCGAATCTGTTGTTACCTCTCATGAAATAGCATGTATGTGAGTTTTGAATTTCCTCAGAAGCTACCAAGAAGGATGAGTTGTTTTCCATCCCGTCCATCCCCTCCCCCGCCAAGCATAGTTTGTGTTGTTTTTTTCCTGACCACCTAAATGCCCCTTTCCTATAGACATGATTACATACTTAACTTTCAGAGGTATGCTATATACTGAATACACATAGAAGAGAATTCTATACACTTGATGAATGTTTCCACAGGAATTTCTTTGGGATTTCTTGAACCACCAGGAGGGTCCCCGTATAAGAGATCGTTTAAGCCATGGAGAAGTCAATCTAGAAGCATTTCCCAGAGAAGCAGCTAATCAGATAGTTGCATTTGCAATTACTCTTCTCTGCAGATTCTCAGATGAGGATGTGTTTGCTTTTAAGGTAGAGATCAATATTACACACTCATCAGGATTTTTTCAGTTGTTTTGGGTGCCATATCTCATTTTAGAGTCTTATGACTGAATGTTTCTTGACAGCAGCTTTTTGTGGAAATGAAGTCTTCCTTGTCAAAGTATGTTTTTTCTAGTTTTGTAGTGAAATAAGTACAGAAAGTTTTCCAAATTATTACCCTTTCTTACTGTGCCTTTGTTTGCTTAACCACTTCTTAATCACATGGTTGTTCCATAAATTACTGTGATTCCACTTAATTTTATTTTTCAAATTGTATCAATACCTAGCCTGTTTATCTGCTGAATTATCTGACGGTTACATAGAACAACTGTAGCTCCACCACAGTGGTATGTAATACTTGAGATTTGCTTTTTCTGAGACATTATAAATAATGGTAACTCACTAATGGAGGTGTTATTTGTATCCACACTCTATACTGTGGATTTGTGAACACTTTTTGTCTAACAATGTATGTTTCTCAACATTAGCAATTATATTTGCTCCCCTCAATTTCCTGTTAATATTTGGGATTACTTCTTTCAAAATCATACAGCAGGCTGTGAGATAAATCTTTCAGTTATTAACTGCAGCTCTTTTTAGTTTCTCAAGATATATTGCATGCTGCTGCAATAAAAAAATACTTGGTTGCTTTTCTGTCAGCTGCTGTCAGGTTGTGTTTTTTTGCTGTTAGTTGAAATGTGTCAAAGAAATTAAGCTTTAAACACTCACTGTATTGATTACTGCTTTCAGCCCTCAGACATTTGGAATTCTTTATTGACTTCAGTGCTATAGGTGACTTGCATGAAATTAAATGTAAGTCTAGGTCTGCATATGAGTAGCACAGTTTAAAGAAACTGTTGTGTATTGTCTATGGTTTTGTAAATCAGGAACACATGGTCATAAAACCACTGATGAACTGTGCAAGTTCCTACAGTTCTCGATTTCATCCAGTTTCCCGACTAAAGAAACAGGTAGGTACTTTCGTCTGTGAAAACATTTCAGTCTTTAAAATTGTGAATCCTCAAACTTGGTCTAATTGTTGTCTTCATGCTTTGATTGTCCTAAAAAGTTAAAATCTTACGTATTTTAAAATGAGATTTTTAGTTTTATCTTTCAGAATTCACAGGAATTTACAGTTGCCAAAATGGGATGTAATTCAGCACATCTCTGTTGATACAATTGGTGCTGTGTTGGTGCTCTAGATCACTGAATAGCTTTATTGTTACCTGAATGATTGCTGTTCTGTAGTTTTCTTACTCTTCTTGTTATGTCAGGAACACTCTGGTCATGCTAGGAGTTTTAGATTAGGCTGTAACTAAGAATTTTATTGTATGAAAGCCAGCTGGTGAATATTCTGTCACTGTAGCAAAATCTGCTTCCAAGTGTCAACGTAGTTCTCTGCTGATCAGTTTATGTATTATTGAATTGCTTGAAGATGTTCTTCTATTGATTTGAGAATGTGGTGCCTGGTACCTGGTACTTTTAATTTTTGACAGCATTCAAACCATATGTTCCAAAAGTCATGTTAGTTAATTTTTTATATTAAAAAATGAAAGGAAGTAAATTAGTTTATGCAGATGATGTTTTAGCATGAAAGTGTACATCAAGACTTTTTGCCCTAACATAAACCTTAACAGTTGATGTTGACTTACACAATTCTGATTACTGAACAAGTAACTTACTGCCTGTTGCAGGTTTTTTTCCTAAAACAGACACTAAGTAAAATATGTTGTCCTGACTCTTAAAGGCTGCCCGTTACATAACATTTTTCATGATACATTTTTGAGGTGCTGGAATGTATGAAGAGCATTCACTTATGGCCTGGATTGCCAACAGTGCCTGAGGAACACATTCAAACAATTAAAGGGTATGAATATGCTATTAAAAAAAAAGATAGTTCTCAAAATAGTTATGAAGAATGGGATTTGAGATGGTGAAGTGTCTCAACAAATACTTTGCTAGGAAGATGATAGACACCAGAGGGGTTGTGAGAAGACCCCTTTGTTTCTTTTAACTTGATCCCTGCTATACACATCAGTACAGATACTATAAAAATGTAAGTAGTGTGCTATCTTGAAGGGAGTGAGAAGACATTTGAAACATACTAAAGTGTTAGTGATTCTATATTCTTTTTCTGAAGAGATGCTGAAGGGGCTGTTAGGAAGTTTAGAGCTTGAGTCCATTACAATTTAAAAAAAAACTGGCTCACCAGATGTAAAACAGAAAATAATTGGTTATGCTGAAAAAGGCTTGGTAACCACATCAGTGGAAGACTTAAATAAGATATAACATAGAAAAGGGAAGTAACATTTTCATTCTTATTTGAAAAGGAGGAAGTCATTAATAATATATCTGGAGAAAATTGTTTAGAGCTGAGAGGAGAAAATTCAATGCATCTAGCACATACTCAATATGCTGCAGATTTTGATGAATGAATAAAGGGTTAAAAAGACTGTAGAGACTGAGAAAAGATGGGTTTTATTTTGAGAAAGAAAATCATGCTTATGAGGTGGAAGGAAAAGAATCATAATATCAGAATAGGCAGTGAATACACTGCTGTCCAAAAAATCTATGCCGTTTGAGAAATAATAAGCACTACACAGTTTTATAATCTGAAATCTTAATTTTTTTGTTTATTTTTAAGGTTGGAAGGAAATGCTGAAGCTAGTACTTTAATTTCGATGGTATCTGAAATTATATCTCAGTTGCAGCAATATATTCCCCAGAATTGCTATTGTTCAGAAGATCCAATTAATAGTGTCCTAACAGAGAGGTGAGTTTGGTGTCTTCCCAATCCCCGCTGTCAGCTTCTACATGCAGCTCAACACAAGAACTCTCAAACCCACGTTACTCATTTCCCCGTTTTCAGAACGATGCTTGAAGTGTTGCATGCACTTTTCTATTGCTGCTGCTGCTGCAATATAAAAACATTAAGAATGCAGCTGAACATCATCCTCAAAATGAAGATGAGACATTGTGAATCTGGGACATTACTACGGTAGAGGTTTTACTTGGAAATTAGTAGGAAAAAAATAACCATTTTTCTTTCAGACTGAGGAAACAAAATGTTTTAAGTATTTATGTACTGATAAGATTAAGTTGGTTTTAATCTGTTTTATATGCTAAAACTCCATCAGAAATTTGTTTTAATGTGTGTAGTGTCACAGCTATGCATGGTATTTAAAACAGTAATATGCCACTACGTAATTTTATTCTTACATGCTTTAGTATCAAGATTCAAAAATAGAAGGTATCTTGTTATACTTGCCAATATGTTAGTTCTAGTTATACCTGACTTGGAATAATGATGAAAACAATTTAACTTTTAATTGGCACTTTTATAGTAGTCTTGAAAGTCTCATGACTGAAGGAATAGTTTGGAACAAAACTCTCCTAATCATGGGCAGGATAGCGCAATGAGGATTTTACTTGTTGCTTTACTTATGTAGCGCATGTGCGTTCCGTTTCCTACCCACCAATCTGCATTTTTCTCATTTATGAAAAAGAAGCATTATTGCTAATGTTAAACTATTTTTAGAGTTTTCAGCTGTCGTGGTTTAGGCCCAGTGCCTAACTGAGCATCACGATGCCCCAAAAATGGCTAGTCAAAATAAGGACTGGGAGGGCTTCTCACCACTTAAAAAGGTCACAGGCAAAAGACAGACTCGTCATAAGGAATAAAAACAAAACAATTTTAATTTGTTACCAACATCAGAGTAGAGCAATGGGAGATACAACCAGATCTTAAAGTCAGAACACCTTCCTACCACTCCTCCCTTCTTCTCAGGCTCAGCTTTTGTTCCCAGTTTCTTCACCTCCCCCCCCACCCTTTTCCTTGTGGCGCAGAGGGATGGGAGTGGGGGTTGCAGTCGGTTTTCACGCCATGTGCCCCTCAGGAGTAGGAAAAACCTCAGCCCAGCCAATCTCTCTGCTTCCACGTGGCCCCCTTTCCATAGGGGAAAAAGTCCTCAGAAGTCCAATCGGGGTCTGCCCGCAGTCACAGTTCCCTCACACACGAACTGCTCCAGCACACACTGCCCAGAGTCACGGCTTCTTCAGGAACAGCCACTGCTTATGTGGCCCTGCCCCACCGGTGAACTCTACAGGCTGCAGGCCAGTCGACCTGGCTCTTGCCACAGGGTGCCAAAGGG
>NW_010197339.1:97789-107559 GCF_000695765.1 Mesitornis unicolor | reverse complement strand
CTGGGGCCAGTGCCAGAGGAAGAGAGGAAATGCCCTGCACCACCCTTAAATACATGAATTTGCAGAGGCGCTGATTGACTTGGCCCTGGTCAGAGGTGGGTCTGACAAAGGAAAAGGGGGAGCTTTTCAGGCAGCTTCTTAAAGGGCCATCTCCATAGCAGTTCCCCCATTACCAAAGACACAACCAAAAACCCCTCACAGAAAACCCAATACATCAGCCTTTATCACTTTTAGTCATTAATGTTTAATTGGAGCATGAGGGAGGTTAAGAAACATTTCTGTAAGAACAGAGTGTTTAAAGTGATGTGTGACCCATTAGGTTAGCAGTTAAAATATGACACCAGAAAGATACTTGGCTGCTTTAGCAAAGCATAATCTAGTGTGGTGTTGATTAAAACAATAGCCTCACCACCTGCATTTTACAAAACGTTAAGTCTGCTTCGTGTTCTGCTCAGAAGAAAGACCACACAATAATGGCAGTACTAATTAGTACCATTTGCTTGAGTGAGTTTTATTATAGTGGATGTTAATTCATTGGACTATGGTGGGAGGCTTCAACCACAACCCTGCTGTGATTTGATGTGTTCAGTGTATCATTTCAGCCAGGCAGTTTTGTTTATTGTGGTTGTATTTCTTTGATCTGAAATGGGAAACATATTCATCACCAGCAGTTTTGCATTTGTATTCAGTAAAGTGATAGAGAACACAATCACTACCCCCACTACATAGATCTTGGCTCTTTTTTCAGTCATGGGGTAAGAGTAATCTGTTTTCAGGTTTTTTATGTTAAAACGTTATGAATCAAGCCACACCAAATGTGAAATGTATCTTACGTTAAATCCAGCTAACGAGAGATTGAATTTAACAGTTCCTTTCTGTTTTGGAGGCTATTGACTGAGCTCTGTGATACACATATTTGTACGCTTTATTCTCCACGACCTGTTTTGGAAGTAGTGGTGGTACTCCGTAAAATAAGCACACAGTGCCATCAAGTGTCTGAACAAGTTATTGCCAGCACTGAGCTGAGGTACAAGCAGTGGATGAACAAGACACTACGTTCTCGCCAGAGGCATAACTATCTACGAATGCTGAACAGGTTGGCTGATGGTTTTTATTTACTTTTTGGTTAGATTTAGGAGAGAGTGACTGCATGCTGCTGTTGCTACCTTTCAGCGGTCTGTCTCTGTTCTTGTTAAACATTTCAGAGTTAAATGTCAACCCAGATTTCTGTTGTGGTGTAATATTGGAATAAGAAGAAAATCTCAAATTGGAGAAAAATTTAATGGGGATTTTTAGCATTGCTAGATTACTTCACTGTACATGATGAGCTTTCAAATGACAGTATTGTTTAGATGTTAGATTGTATTTTTTAGTTGCTAGCTTTTCCTATTTAAGCATATAAATGCCATTCAAGTTTTATCCCAATGCAACAGTTTAAACTGATTTCAAGACTCTACCTGCTTAGTTCTTCTGCTTTTTATCATTGTACCTAGGTCAAGGTCTTTACAGTTAGAGGAGAAATTGTTTAGTATTTCATTAAATTTGTTCCTGTTCAGAAGTGTTTTCCAGGGAATTATGAATTTACTTTAAAAACTGGGAAAACTGTAGATTATTTATTCTTGGGCAGGTTATGTTCCTGAAAGTGTTAACCATATTATTTAAGAAACATAGCTTAAACTGACAACTAGTGATACATATTTGCAATTCAGTTGAACTCCACTTTATTATCTATGGAGTAATAGGTGCTGGAGAGTTTTGCTTTGGAATCTTAACTATATATGTTTCTCTTTGTTTGTGCTCTTTGCTGAAGAACATTTCATAGTTTGGGGTTTTTTTTTCCCACTATAAAATATCCAGCTACTTAGGATGGATGCAGAAGTTTGAAGAATTTCTGATATTAATGATTTCTAATTAATTTGGTTTTAGTTTATTTTAAATTATTTCTGCTTGTTTCTAGCATTAAGTATTTGTCTCTGGTGTTGCGGCTCATCTTAGTGTTGATAACTCTGGAACTAGTCAACATTCAATTGGTTTGTGAGAAAAATCCTTTTGATTATCAGCAGTATCTAAAGTGAGTATGTAAGATTTACTTTATGAAAATAGGAAGTTGTACACATTCTTTTTTAATCTGTAATATAAATGCTGTAGAGAAAAAAATTAAAAGGAACAGCATGACTTAATACACTGTCATCCTTCATTCTGTCATTATAGTCATCATTATATCTCAGACAATGTTTACTCAAGAACTAGATTTAGTTGAAAATATATGGTCCAGTTATTCTCATTTTTATTTTTTTATTAGACTCTTCCTTAGTGTAGATAGAGAACAATCACACACTCAAAATATTAATTCATAAAAGCCTTATTTAATATGTTGGTAATTTTACTCCTGTGTGTCAATTAACAGCTGATTTGATATTCTAGGCATTGTGAAACATTTGACTGAGAAAGGAAAAGAAGCCATTTGGGGAAAATTCTATCACATATTTTATCACTACATTCTTTCTATCACAGTGTTTAACTGCAGTTCTGAAAATCATCATTTCTTACTGTGAGAATGAGAGAATGGTTCTCTTCCAGAAGTAGAAAAAAAAAGTTAGATATTGATCATCCTGAGGGAGATTTGGAAATCTGGAGACATTAGCAGCTTTAAATCAGTCATTGAGGTTTATTTATTTATTTATTTTAAATCCTTTACTGTGTTTTTCTTCTTTGACTTTATTTCTCTTAGGTTTTTGAAGTCGGTTCTGCGGTATACTGAGAACTTGGTGACATACACAAGTCCTGAGAAAAACAAGTGGGATGAGACCATGGAGCTTACAAACAAGGCTTTGACAAAAATAAGGACAATCAGTGACAGAAAGCTAATGTTAACGCAGCTAGCTACATAAATTAACTGGGTTTGATATTATTTGCACATTGGTATATCTTAAGAGTTCTGGAGTCCTCAAATTTGACAAGTCTAATTCAAAGACAAGCTTCATCAGTCATTGTCAAATTTTGGGTGCAAAATTTAGTCTTTTTATTAGAAGGTGGCTGTTGAGACTGGAGTTGAATGATCAAGCTTCCAAAGAATGGACTCTTTGCCAAATCAGTGAAAAAGATGTGAGCTAAATCAGGATGATGCAAGTTCTACTTTAAGTATATTATGTGGTTTGTATCTTGATTATATTTTTGGTAGTTTTTTATTATACTGAAAGTATCTAAGAAAAGAGTGTGAATAACAACTCTGGAAAATTTTAAATCCAAAAAGTATTTTTTTTTACTTTGAAGTACACTGAAAATAATATCAGACACTGTGATCAACAGATTAAGAAATTTTGAACATTTAGCATAGAGTAGTGCTCACTGGCAGCAGTCGTTGTTGTTATCAGTTCAGATCAGAGACAGATCTTGCACTGAGGTAGAGCTAATAACACATAACCAGTCGTTTATGTACCAGGATTTAAAGGAGGCAGGGGAGGTGTAACTTTCACACAATATGTGTTTCTTTTGTTTAATTTAATCTGCTCATTCCCAATACATGTCTTGTTAGTAAGTTAATTTCACATGTATTAAATATGAACACTTACATGCACATGCTCACATATTTGTTGTGGTTCAAAAAGTTATCCTCTTGTTGCATACAAAATTCATGTCAATAAGTCATTTTTTCAAAATAAATTCTCCCCCTTTCTCATCCCTGAAGAGTAGAATTTCAAAGGAATGCATCAGTTGAACAGATTTTTAGAAGACCACCATTCTCTATCCATTTGCTTTCTCCTGTGGAGAGTAAAACCAGAGAGGATAATGTCTAGAGAGTGTTTGGCTCTACAAGGGATTAGAGATTCAATTTACATTTTAATAAGATGCATTGCAATGTTTCTTGACTGGAAATCACAGTGAGAGAATACTAGTTTGGTTTATTTGGTGTGGGGGATGGATATAAACTAAGATCCTGTTGCTTTCGTTACGCTACTCTTGCAATATATTGTGTGTGCTTGAAATGTAACTATGTAATTTTCAAAGTTTTTTATGTTACTGTAAACTTGGTGATGTGAAGAAGCGTGAACTAGATAAAACTAGGAATAGAGAATAATGAATCAAATACAGCATATGAGCCACAGTGTGAAATCTCAGCACTTTTTTTTAAACACCTGAGTTGACAAATGCTACTTACATTTTTGAAGACTTACTTTGTACCCATTGGCTTTGCTCAGAAATGGTAACTTCTGCTAAGTGTAGCTTGGTAGTGACATTTATGATGATGCTTGCTTTGATGGTGGTAAGTTTTGTAAGAGGGTGGTGATAAGTACTGTGAGGCAACATTTAAGCTTTACATATTTGTTGTAGGAAAGAAATCAAGAAGTTAGAACATAAACTCATGGTTTAAAAGTATGTAAACAGCTGACACGCTTTCTCCTTTTGAAAGTGTGTTCATGTACTGAAAAGCACCTTGTAGACCATAGATGTGTATTTCCAACAATGTAAGTTCTCCTTTTATTCCTATATTTAAACTTTGCTAAAATGATCTTGCCCCCTGACACTTTCTCCTTTACTAATTAGTGCCGTAGATGTGATTTGCTGCTTTAAGTCGGCAGTAGGAAACATGATGGACTTCTGGCTATTTTGTCAAAGATGCTTTTTCAGTTTGTTTTCCTACCTCTGGAGCTCTCTGGTGGGAACACTGCTACCATCTATGGTTAAATAAATCTGAAACAGGCTGGGACAATCCAATTTATTTTTACTTAATGCAGTCATTTGCCACTAGACCTGCATGCAGGGCTTGTGTTTTTTTCCTGCTGTTAAGACTTGCAGAATAGAGCTGCAGAATAAGTTTATAGTCTACAATGCACGTTGAAGAACAAATGGGAAAAGACAGGGAAAAGATAATAGGGTTTGTCCTTTATCAGTTACTTGAAATTACTTCTCCACTTCAGTTATTCATCATTGCCATCTGTTTGGAATCACTTTGAGTTTTAAGGTATTAGAAAGAATCTTGAGTCTGGACACTCAGTATTCCTGAGAGCAAAAGAAGCTTGGAATAACCAAAGACATTCAGTGGGTACACTCATGAGTAATACTGACAAAACACATCTTGTTTAAATGCAAGTGTTCTGATTTTTGTCATCCTAATGGGAATTAATTCTGAAGCTGAGCTGTCCAAAGCTACATAGTCATTCATTAGGTATTCAAGTATTTGTTCAGTGTTTTTTAAAATTCTTTCATTCTTGAAATTTCAAGTATCTAGACTTGTACCAAAGAATGTTTTATCGCAAGTGTGGTGTTGCATCCAAGTATTACTTGCATTTATTTTAATTGTTGGCCTTGCTCCCTGAGGTCTGCATTTTCCTGGAGCAAGTATTCACTCAAGGAATTGTTACATAGATGTGAAATCTGCTGCATCCTCCGAGGAAGGTGGCTGAACTATTTTGTTTACCCGGATAATGCTGATAAGAGAGTGATGGCTCTTCAGTCAGTTCTTCTGAGTTCAATTAATCAATTTAGATATGTGTGTATATATTAAAAATAGCTGCAAATTTGTTTCTAATACTTCCTGATCTTACAAGCTAATGTTAGGCATTGCAACTCAAAGAATTTTGAAAGGCAGAAGTTTTGAAAACATGGAAAAAAATCAGGTAACCATCTTTTTGGTGAAGTTTGGAATCTCTCTGCATATTCTTGAATATCTCATCTAAATGAGAAGAGGCATAGCTTTTCAGTAGTGAGATGCAGTTCCTCTGCCTGCCTTCCACCTCAAGGGGAGTTTTCAGGTGAGAGATTGCATTAGTAATAAGAAATTGAATGCTCTTAATTCAAATTGAAATGGATATAATTTTCAAGTAAGAGTAGAGATCCTTTGCTGCTTGCATTAGAACTAGTGGAAATTAATGTTGTAGGAAGTCCTCTGAATTGGCTGTCTCTATCATACAAGTGTTTTTGTTCATATGCGTAAACGTTTGAAGAAAAGCCAATCTCTGAAATATTATAGAAGCACAGAATGTTGGAAGGGACCTTTAAAGATCATCTACTCCAACCCCCCTGCAGTACGCAGGGGCATTGTTACTAGATCAGGTTGCTCATGTAGTTATGTGAACGTTTGTGGGTTTTGGTACCTTCTAAGGACCATCAAGATGAAATAGAAGCTTACTGAGGTGGGCACTGCACAAACACAATGAAACATCAACTATGGTAGGCATCTGTGAGTGGAAACAAAGTTTGCCATTATTTTCTCCCTCGTTTTCTAGTTGGTGCTCTCCACAGTGATGGTTGGAGTGGTTAGAAAGAGAACTACATTTTTTTATATACAAATGTAACACAAGTGGCTAAAAATACTTAAAGCTTTTTTTTGGGTTTTCATCACTATTGTATTATACAGAAACATTTTACATAAGAGATAGAGCAACAAATTCGATTTACTTTGTCTTTTAACACTTGTCATCTGGGTTCCTCAAGCAGCCTGATGGTCTTTGAAGTGAACACGTGGTGGCAGTATTTGGTAATTCAAAATAGCATTGCGTCCTGACATTTGCTTGCTTTTCTTAGAATGTGTATAAGGAAATCAAGTTTTCTTCCGATTTCATCAGCTTTGTTATGAGTGTCTTTAATTGTGACCGTTGTTTCTGATGAAACTTTTTTCTCTCCTCATTTGTTTCTTGTCACTTTTGGAGGTCTGAAAAAATGTTTTGCAAATAGCATTTAAATAATTAGATAAAGGTTCATCACATTCGCCTCATTACTTGCTGAGGACTTTTCAAATTTTCCAGAAGTTCCTCAATTCCTCAAGTAGTTTAAGAGAATGAGTTCATTGAATTTAATAAACAGTTTATTTTAAAAAATTATTGTTTATTACAAAACATAAGAAGGTATTGACATTCCTAAAAGTAAAAAATTCCTGATTGTCTTTTGTTAATTGCTATGATATCATGAAAAATCTTATTGCAAAAGCAAAATATACCTTTTGAACAAAAAAGATAATTGTCAAGGAATGTGTTTATGTAGAAAATTGCTCTGAGGCCTCAGACTTATTGCTGTGGTAATGATTTTTCAGTCTGTTAAAACTTAAATGTGCTATTCATATGCCACCCTGTGAAGAAGATAGAGTTGAATGTTGCTTGTTGGGTGACCTTTGAAAACCTTGTGCACAGTAGCACTTTCAAACCATGCAGAGAGGTTGCAGTTAAGAAAGATCTTCATTCACATGAAGTAATTTTTGTACGTTGTGAAATCTTGTGTAGAAATGTTGGAACATCCCCAGCAGAGCTTGGTTTTGCCTTACACTACATTAGTGCATCTGGTCCATGTATGGTGTATCACCTTGTTTTCATAAATTGGTCTGCAGATGCAGAGCAGATTCCTGGCTGGCATAAACTATTCCAGTCTCCTCTACTTCAGTGCAGATCCTTTACTCCACTGAGGATGTGCACATGCTTTTTGGGTTCCCCTTGAAGTGGATTGGTTCCTATCTGTGCTCCTTTCTCAGGCTTGTGTATTTTCAGGGGTCTGGAAGAAAGAGCTATGTATTTCAGATAAAAGTGCTGTATAGCAAAGCCTAATTAATTTACTGGCTTACTTCACAGGGAAGTGGGGATCATGTGTGGGACTTCACAGCTATATACCAAGTTCTTAATTATTTAATATTTTTGTGTTTCAGAAAGAACTTCATCTAGAGAATAAATCAGTTTTCTTTTTGAGGCTTTTTCAGAAGCAATACTATAGGTTACATCACCTGATTTTTGCTTTTTAAAAATTTTCAAAGATAAATGCAGATCTGTTATTTAAGAAGTCTTTTAAGCTGTTTTTCAGATAGAAATTGACTGAAAGGAAAATGCCTGTTGTTTGCCTTCCCTGGGCCTCAGGCAATAGGATGTAAATACGGGCAGTGAATACTGTGTGAGATCAAACTGGCGTTTTTTCTGAAGGTGAGAATCCAAGACAATATATACAATTAAAGCCAACAGCCTTGCCTACCAAAAGGAGTCCATGCCTTCTGGCGTTCTCCACTGAATACCTCCTCTGTTCCTCTCCCATGTATATGCATCTCACAGTTTCTCCACAAAAAAAAAAAAATAAAAGCATAGTAGAACCAGCCAGCACCAGTTTGTTTTCCATGTTTTCTTTTCTCTGTAAGGGATTAGTTGTAGTAACAGATTTCATGTGCCAGAAAGTGGGTGAACATTAACTATTTTGTCATGCACTGATCCTTCCCACAGCCCTGCAAAATTTGAAATGCAGGAATGGTTATTCATTAACATTTCTTTGTGTCCACAGGAAGTACATTTACTATGTAAACATGTTTTATACTGAACGTACAGCTGTTTTGAACGAGCACTCAATGAAACATAAGAGTACAGTGTAGGCACTGCCACTTCAGAAACTCTGAGATACCACAGCATTGTGTTTTGGGAGAGCAAACACACAAAGATTTTGCCTGGAAAAATGAATGGGGGAAATTTCTTTAAAAAAAAAATAAACCTTTAATTTTATTATTTTGTATCAGAAATCTTGGACACTGAACTATTGACTTATTTAGAAGTGGGGTGCTTGGTGGTGTGTTTCTAAAGTTCCTTATGTTAATTTTAGTAGAGATCCCATTAGAGAAAGAAAACTCAAGCACTGTCAGATAGTCCATTTTTAATAGACTGTGGAGTATCTTGCTACCAGGAAAAAATACTTAAGGTGTGGAGAAAATGTGCCTAGAATAGCTATGAGAATCAAGGGCTTCTTGTCCTGAGAACGTCAGTCTCAAATCTGGGAAGAGCTTTACTAGTAATGTTACTTCCTTGCATAATAGGTGGCATTGTGTCCAATACACTTCTGCAAGCAACTCCACTAGCTAAACTCCTCAAGTGCATTTTGTGGAGTGGAACATTTTCCAAAAAGGTGAGAAATGCTTCTGCTTCCCAGAAACAGCAGTCAGTGTTTTGGCTGGGCTGTTGCCTCAAAGGGACTGAAGCTGTTTCGCCCCTTCAGAGCTGTAGGATGGTGCATTTACCAAGGTACTTCTCAAACAGGCTGTGTGCTGTTGTTGGCCCTCCCATGTAAAGTTTACTATTTCTGAGGGCCACAGGACCGAGTAACATAGGTGTGCTGTGGAGAGGGGTTACGTACAGCACACAGAGCCCCTGGGCAGCTCCCCGCTGCCCAAGATAGATATTGAGGTACCGAGTTAGCCAGCTTTTGGAGCACAGGCTGATATACTCTGATTTTTGTGTTTGTCCTTTAGCTGAGATAATCCTTGCTCAGAAAAGCCCAAGACAGGAGAAGAGGCTCTTGGTTGTCGAACTAATCCTATGTACACTTTCTAGGTGTAACTTTTATTAAAAGTTAAGGAAAGGGAGGGTTTCTAAGTGTTTTAATGGGAAAATAATAATGCTCTTAAACTAGAAGGATAGTACAACAATAGGAGATGACAATTAGATGAGCTTATAAATTTTGGACCAATGGCATCTGTGCAGAAGTGGAAGGTTATTTCTATGCAGTTGGTAAAGAAAAAGTAACCAAAAAAGCTGCAGCTGACCCTTCAGGATATGCTGCACTTGTGTCAACATGGACTCTGCCCAAACATTGTTCTGCTGTGGAAGCAGCTGGATGCCCTGCCCTCTGGTTTATATAGCGCCAAAGGGAGGGGGCAAAGAGAGATGAGGTGAGGGAAGAGGGAGGGGGAAAAAGAGGCAGGAGGGAAGATAAAGCAAACCCAGCTCACCTCTCCAACACCACACTCCAAAATGAAAATGTCCTGCAGCTGACCTTCTCTGCACTTACTTCTTGATATTTAGAGATCTGCAACA
>NW_010197339.1:49705-97758 GCF_000695765.1 Mesitornis unicolor | reverse complement strand
GTCTACCTGAAAGTCTCAGGCATTGTTACAAGGAATAAATTTTTCTGCTTCTTTACAAGTATTTTTCTTTGGGAGGATAGGCAGAGATGGGGAAAGTGGAGCAGGGGAGGGTGTAATAGCTATTTCTGTCTGGCCTATTGTATTCAAGGTCTAATTTATAGTATTCCATGTAGCATGATGGTGTCATTTTAATGGTGTATTAACACTGAAGTCTGGAATATTTATTTGGTTGAAAAATGCGTCTGATACTAAATACATCTCTGGGGAGATGGCTGTGGGATAATTACAGAACTGATGGCCATCAAATTGATAGCATTTCTCTGTCCTCCTGAGTCTTCTGCTGTAAAAGTGGGACAGGGTGTTTTCTGGTTAAGAATAATGGTCTCTGTGCTATCCTCAGGGGCAGATGTGGCCCAGCACCTGCGCTCTGGATCCAGGATAGACAGAGCTGCTACACAATTATCTTCCAGTTCGCTGTTAATTTCTATTCAGATTAATCAGTAGTTGCTTGACATGAGGAATCACATTGTGAGCTTTAAAGCTTTACCACACACCATTGTTGTTTATTTATTTACAGTCTATTATTCATGGTAGGAATACTGGGCAATTTAACCTGATTTGTAATCTTCCTTCTTTTTTTTTTTGTTTGGCTGAAATCTCCCATGTGATTTGCATATGTATAAAGCCAAGGGGGTTTATTGTTGGTTGGTTTTGGGGGTTTTTTTGGTTGACTATCTGTACAGGGTAAGATAGTCAGTGAGAGTGCCCAATAGAGATTCTTAACATCCCTTACTTTAAACCAGGTTAATATACTGAAGCAAGAGAGACATTACTGGTCTCAGGAAAGAGATCTTTCCTGAGCATTACAACTTCATTTTGTTTATTATTTGCACTGTGGCTGGATGTCCTAAGTGAGAGATTATAAATTGTCTGAATTGAACTTGATTTCTCCATTTTGTTGTGTGATGCTATGTACAGATCAGGAGCAAGCAACCACCTCTGCAAATAACGTGTACTTGATTCATGGACATTAATTTAACATAGACTGTGTCAAAGCTATGCTACGGATATTTTGATAATTTATTTTCATTAACATTCAGGTAAGGCACAGTCCTGTCTGTGGGAAAGACAGGATGCATGATGGAGGGAGCCCTGCATCTGTAGCAGGAGGATCTATAGCTGTAGCTTCTGCAGGCTTATACCAAGCAGGGTGTGAGTGCGAGTGCACTGGTCATGTACGTCAGTGCGTCTGTGGCAGTGGGAATTCACTTGCCAACACCCTTGTTGGATGGCAGGGATTGCAGCTGTTAGGAATCAAGAGGAAGCTATAGTTTCCTTTTGACTTTTACAAACTGGTCCAATATAAGTTCTATTTATTCAGGTGTTTTTATACAGATTTTTCAAAGACCCTGAGTTTGACCTTTGTATATGTAGTTTCCCCTCCAATTAGTGAAACACACTTAGAAATGTCAAGGATGGGACTAGCAAGGGCCCCCTAGGTGCGGTACACTGCTGTTACAGATGACCAGATTGCACACTATCTTTTTCAGCTGTGTCAAATACCAGAAATAATTTGTCTCTCCTACTTTTCGATTTGCTGTGCTGCTGTATCAGAACCTTTTTCAGGTTGCTTAGAAACCCTCTTCTAGTATCCAGGTTTTTTCCATAGTCCATTCATATTAATTTGTTCCTGTTCCAGTATTGTCCCCTAATTGTGTAGCTCTTGTCTCTGTCTTAATAATTGCACATCACTCCAATGTATTTATAAAGAGGAACCATATCCTTCCTCAGCCTTTGTATTTTTAGGCTAAACAAGCCCAGCTTTTTTAGTGTCCACTTATATATAATAGGTTTGTTATTTCTGGATATACCCAGTAGCCTTTCCCTGCACCTGTTCTGGTTTCGGTTCCTCATCCATGGGACCAGTCTTGCACAACCCTCCCAGTCTTGCAGAGGTGGTTGCACCACCATCTACCATAAAAGCAGAAATATCTGCCTGCCTGCATTGGCTTTACTTCACAAGCTACACACTAGGACCACATCTGTCTTTGCAACATCTCCTGTTGATGGTTCCTGGTCATTCTATGATCATCTGAAAAAAGGTCTTTTTCCTCTTGGTCTTTCTTAAGTAGGGATGGAGGGTTTGGTTTTGTTGTTCTGGAATAATGCTATGCACGTATTTAAATCTCCCTTGCCCCTTCCTCACTTGAAATGTCTGTTAAAAATATTGACACTAATCTTACAGCTTCCCATGATGCATTTTTTTTAGGCTCCTACTCAGTCACATTCTTAGTTCACAACATTTTAGGATGTGGTGGTTTCCATCTCCGTGGCTCCCTCCCATTAGCCAGCATACATCTGCTTCCACCTTTAACATCACCCTCCTTCACAGGGCCTGGTGGTGGAGCCTTCATCTAGATTTCAGGTCACGCTAGAATATTTGTGATGTCTTTAACTATAGAAAAGACTCGTTTTCTGTGGTTTTCCTTATCTTTACTGCCTAATTTTATTTTACTTTTACTTTGTTATGTTGGGTAAGGTCGAGGTCAGATCAACTGGAATAATTTTGACTTCGGAGGCACACTTTCTCATCTCTAATGCGGCTTCTTCAGATTCCAATCCCAGTTTCCAATATTTATGTGTTCCTGGATTCGATACGCTTTTTGAGGTGATCATTCATCCACATGAGTTTGATGATGCCCTTATAGAGTTCTCCCTTTAGCCAGAGGTTTGACATTTCACTTAAATTTTGTCTTGAAAATGTTCCAAGTTTCTTCCAAAATCCAGGTCAATTAGATTTTTTCAACCCAGTTTACTACACTAACATATGTCATTAAATTCTCAAATTTAATTAAATTCCTGAACTTAATTCTCATCACTTAATCCCATAGGGCAGAAGCATAAATGAGAAGTCTGTGTTGCTTCTGTGAAAGCCTCTAAAGTGTCTTCAATTTTAGCTCAGCAGCCTTCTCGTGGGTGATTTAATGGGTAATGGAGCTTATTTGCTGCTGCCATGCACCAGTGCCCCGAGCCGGGGCAGGTGTTCCCACACGAGTGAGGATGTGCAGATGCAGGGCCGGGTGCTCGCTCCAAGAGGAGTGGACACCCACCCCTGGCTCCGTCCCGCTCTTGCAGCGGCATGTTTGAACAAGAAACAATAACACACTCGGTAATGGTGTGAGTAAAGTTTTACAAAGAGAGCAGGTGTGCCTGCTTGAAAGATAAACTCTTCCCCCATGCGACGATAAGATAAATGATCCGAATCTTGTGATTTAGTTAATGTTTCTGTCTTTAGCCTGCTGTGTACACAGCACCCTGGTGGATAAGCTGCCCAGAACTGTGCGCCTCTGTATGCACAGAGCTATAATAGTCAACAATATCATTCTCTCACCTGGTGTCCTTAATTAAACAGCCTTTAATCATGATACATCATTAATATGTGTTCCTCATTGTACAGTGCAACAGCTACCTTGCATTAAAAAAAAGGCCAGCGCCAACATTAAGTAACATCATTGGCTGTGACTGGAGGATCTTGTTTCACTGCTATTTCAGGCTGTCACGTTTCTCTGGAGCAGTATTTAAATTATGTCTGAATTTAGGCAAATGGTTTTTGTTCCGTTGCCTTGAGAATTAAAGTTAATCCATCTTTCTCACCAAGGGAAAATTCCTCTAGAGGCATCTTGCTCTTGTTTCACTGCTTATTGATTATCACTCCCAGTTTGCACGTTACTGGCTATGGCGTTCCAGCTGCATTTGAATGAGCAAAAGAAAAGCCAGCTCGTGCTCTGTTGTTCTGATTTTTATATCAGCATTTTGGTTTCAAAGACATTTATCTAATCTTATTAACTGGTTTTACCAAGAGGATTTCCTCACAGACTTAACTGAGAGAAAACAAATAGGCAGCGAGGAGGGGGTGGTGCAGGATATCTTCTGTTACTCTGCACAGAAGCACATTCTTACCTACTGGGTGAAAAAATAAATCAGGTTTGCTATTGACTCAGATGCTGGCACGTCCCAACTAAGGCAAAACTCCTGAATTTCCCTTATGTGAATGGCCTGTAACAAGTCGATGCGATGGGCATTTTCCTTCTAAGCAGGTGCAGAAAGAAAGCCAGAAGGCACAAGCTGCTGTGGAGGGAAAGGTGGGCAGCGGGCCCATGTCCATGTTCAGGGAAATGTGGCCAGGGAACTGGAGGCTGCAGCTATGTTGCTAGCACGTCCCTGCACTCTATTTCTAGTCAGATCTCACTTGTTATATGTGGGGCTTTTTGCAAAAATGGAACAGATTTGGGGAAATTAATTCAAATGGTCCCTACACATTTGGGATCTCTGAGGCTGAGGGTAGCAAGCATGCAGCCTAAGGTCCAAATTCCCAATAAGACACATGCACAGGTCACAGTATTAATAAGTTCAGAGTCTTATTTTATATAAAATACAGTAACATGAATGTACAAGCATGTGTATTTTGTTATAGAGTTCCTTAGAAAAAGTTGCTGGTAAAGCAGGATTTCTACTACGAACAAAGAATTGCATCTTTAGTCAATCCTTTGCTAGTTTAGCAACTCTCAACTTACCAAACAGGGGCTTTATATCCAGGAATTCCTCTGACAAAGGGCAATCCAGATTCTGGAAGATTATCTAATTATGATTTAAGGAAATGTAAAGCAAGGATGACTGACTAAAGAGGGACTTCTCTGAGAGCATTAACAAAAGAGAAAGAACGAGCGTGGGAGTGAGAGTGAGCCTCACTTTCTCATGATTAAAGTGAGAAGAATTATACCTGTCCTTATGTTTTCTGACGGGTGTAGTCAAGGTCCCTGGTGTTGGGTATGGACTTGCTTGCTTTCCTTCCTTTCGTCTTCTCTTCTCCCTCTCTCTCCTTCTTTTGCTGTATACAGATCCCATACTTACATGAAAAGTGTTGATTCTTAAGGAATCTTTTTAGATTTATATGTGTTGGCAATGAGGGGCTCTTAACTTAAAGGCTCTGTTTGGGTTAGTGCTGGCAGAGAATAAAGGATTGCTGTTAGTCCTGGGTTGAGTCAGGTGAGTGGTAGATGCCTTTACCTCCTGGGAAAAGAAGGAAGGTTCCAGGGAGCCATTGCCTTGGAAATTTGACCCAGAGCAGGATTATCAAGAGCTACTGCCTCTTCCTAGCTCTCTCTAGGTGCTGGGAATTGTCCACTGAGGAGACTGTATTATCATGGCAGTAGAGAAAGTTGCATGATGATGCATTCCCATCCCATGCCCATCACAGGTATTGCCATCCCTGAGCAGACACAGGAGTGTGTCTAGTTGATTCAGAAGCATTTGAGATCGACTGCAGATCAAGCCCATTCACTCTTCCTCATTGCTAACAGTGCCTGCCCAACTCACCCTTTGCCTTGGCTGAACAAACCTTCCTGCGGCTTCCGATGTGCTCAGACCACCTTTTGCTTCAGCCAGCATAGCCATGAGGCAATGAATTGCCTGGGCATGAGTTGGCAGCTCTGTGTTATATGCTGTAGCCTCTTTGGGGGCTGAAGGATGGTGCCATCCTGCCCTGGCAGTCATGGGGATCTTGCACATATAACAAAAGCTATACAGGTTCTTTTTGCCCAGAAAATGTACCTACATTTCTGTAGGCTCAGTGCCTGTCCTCATGGGGAGGCTATTGCAAAATAAGTGAGAAGTGCATCTGTGTGTGTGAGTGAATTAAAAACAGTGCTCTGAATCAGCTCCTTAAATGAATGCCTTTATTCCTCATAAAGAAAGCCTTTTGATCACTCCACTTAACCCACCTTCAGAACTGGCTAAATTTAGGCAGCACTCAGTAGGAAATGAGCATGGCCAGGCTAGCAGTGAATACAGAGCAGCCACTCTGGACTATTTCCCTATTGCAGCCATGTTCTGAAATGAGAACAGCTTCATGGTTCTCCAGATTTTGCATTGTGCACCCAAAGTGGAAGATTTATTTATTGTGTGAACAGATTTGTTTCCTTCTCTACTCTAATTTAAAATATATTCAATCAAGCAGGGGCCTTTTGAAAATTTGGATGTGCAGCAAAGTGATGGCTTTTGATTTTAAGATCTGAGTCCCTGTTTCCCAAGTCCCCATGGCCTGAACCCAGGCTATCAAAAAGATCTTAATTGTACAGGATGAGTAAAGCAGTCAGTGGTCTTCTTTCTCCTGATAAAATTGTGTTGCCTGTGCTAAGAATAAAGCCTATATGTCAGCAAGTGAAGCTTAGTTGAGGCATCCTCCAAGGATGTGATAAAGACCATGCCAAGTTTTTACTCCACTGCTGACTAAGAAGCAAAGTTCCCCACCTTTGAGAATTTTTTGTGTGTTTGACATACAGTGTCAGTCCAAAGTCAGCCAAAATTTCTTCTAACCAGAATTTTCTCACGGTGGGATGTCACAGCCCAGTGGGTCCGGGATCTTGGGAAGGGAGCTTGCCCTTGCACTGTGAGCTGCAGACTCCCCATTTCTGCACACCCAGCCCTTTCCAAAGCTGCATCCTTAGGGGTACTCTGCGGCTGCAGACCCAGTGTGACCATACAAAGGCACAGACAGGCTTTGCACCTGACTTACGTGGTCTTACAAACAGAAGCAGAACATAAGAGATAAAGATCTGAAGAAATAATAAGTACTTTTGTATACATTTGTTCTATTTCTCATTCTTCTGAAGAGTTGGAAAAGTCTCTAAATTATTCAGCTTCTTTTTCCAGATGGCAGTTTCCCTTCAGAATCATGTCTAGGTAGACTTGTTCTCCCTGTCCTTAGAGGGATTCCTGATTCAACTGAAATTCCTGCAAAAAATTGTGCCTATATTTCCTCTGTATAGCTGTACCCTGTTGAACTGTTTCCTTGCCTAAGAAACCTTTAAATATTCCCACCCTTGGATCAGTGCACAGTTAGTAAGTGACTGACTCTCCACCAGAGAAATGCTTTGGTTTCCAGAGTAAAAGAGGGATTCCAGTGCATCACAATATTTTATAGCATATCAGGGCCATCTGAACTGCCCGACTTCTACTGTAATTCTGAAATTGCACATAGATAAATAGAAGTGTGCCGTCTTGTGCCACCTGCAATGTTAAAACTCATTTTTCCCCACTGATAAAAATAGATATAACTATACATTACACGTATAAAAGTCACACTCACTGGAGATTGACACCCATTATAAAGGTTTCCCATTTCAAATTGCACTTTGAGAACTATCAGTTAATTTTTAATAAATTTAATCTAAGACCTTTTATCTTGTTATGTCCTAGTTTCTTAATTAAAATGCCATATGGTACCAGGTGAAATGCTTTGTGGAAGAAATCTAAATCTCCTGTGTCATTATTTTGCCCTTATTAATCAAATGTGTGGTTCAACAGCTGTTGAGCATTCTCTCTACAATACTTTTTCTACATTTCATGATGGCAAAGTACCCTCCTTCAGGCTTGAAATAACTATAGGAGTCAGAGCTTAGAAGGAGTCTTGTAGCTTTGTACACAAGACTTATTTCTGTTCTGACTTTTTATGCATGTTTAATCAATTTTGTGCAAGCATCCAACCATAGTAGGTATAATCCATAATCTCTGTTCTTTGTAGAGAATTCATTTGAAGTTTGCCAGTCACTTGGGAAACAACTTCAAGATGACTCTACTATCAACATTTGGCTTGGATCTGTCTGCATAGTAGTTTGGAAAAAGCACAAATTCATGGCTTGCTCCTCCCCACCCCTCCCTCCCCCCCCCGAAATACTGTTCAAATGATGCCTTGGTATAGATGAATGCTTATGGATACCTCTACAGCTGGGTTGTGAGTGGCTGATTTAATGAATTGTTTTAATTAGTTCAGGTTCTGTGGACTTGACTGTATATTTAGACCACATGTTTCATCTCATCTAGCAAAGAAGTAAATGCCAGAATTCAGGTCCAGCTTCTCTTTTATAGAAATCTACCTTTGGTTCCAACTTAAACACCAACTGTTGATTCCCTCCTGAAGTTGGCTACTTCTATGAGTTTCTCTCTAGGCTCTGGATATTTACAGTGCCTTTCATTTTCTTGAATACCTGTATCTTAGAGAGACACAAAGCCACCCTAGTTTTCCAGGTGCGTATTCTCTCCCTTTTTCTTCTCCTTGTTCCCTGTCCCCAATCCTTCCTTCAAGCATATACCCCGGGAGCACGGACTGTGGTCTCCACCGGAGGGAGCTAGAGGTTGAGCTGCATTATCCCTCCCCTGGGGCTGGGCTGCTGGAGCAAGCCCTTCACCTCATAGTCCATGCTTCTTTCGAAAATTTGGTTATTTCATTTGTGGGGAAGACAAAACCTGAAAAGCAGCTGGCCAAAAAACATATGTTATTGGCTCAAATATTAATAAATAAAGACTGTAAGTCTTCCCAGAATTTTTCTTGGCTGTATTGCTTCTCTGTATCTCCATAGAGATTTGCTTTATCATTTAACCTATTTTTTGATGCCAGGTAAACCATTGTCCTGTCCCCTTCAGATACTCCTTTGAAGTGCCATCATGTTGTGTGAGTCTGAGGACAACCATTTGCCACAGAGTGAGATGAGAGCCATCACATACAGATGGGTTAAGAGGAACTCAGTCGGTACCTGCTCTTGAAATAGTACCATTCTTACTTCTCAGGTTATAAAACCTTTCAGCTGTAAAGCAGAAACTGCAACTTTAAGGTGTTTGTTGCAGCCAGTTTATCCAGCTGCCTATGGTTGATGCTTTTATACTCAGAGAGAAGTGACTGTTGACTGTTATTTCTCTATGCAGCTCTTGTCCATCATCACTGTGATATCTGAGCATGGCTACCACCCTGCATGGGCACTGAGAAATTTGAGCTTGTTTTAGTGAAGTATTTGCCTCCTGCTCTGTATTCCCCAGCAGGTGGAAAACTACAGATGCAGCTTTCTTGGAGAAAACACACAACAAGAAGCAACAGAGTTTTGCATACTAAGAGCCCATAATTTCTGCAAATAGTTGGTCACCTGAACCTGGCTTTACAGGTCACTAAATAATGATACGAGGTTTATGTGTGAGGACCCACCTGGAACACAAATGCATTGTGGATGCTTCTGTTTTCTGACTTTGGGTATGGTGGTGGATTTGTGGCCTTCTCTTCTGGGAAGAAAAAGAAGGAAACTGGATCTGTTTACATATGTGCACTCATAATTTGTAAGAAACCCAGATGTTAAAACACTTGCATATTCCTGCATAAATAAATAGCAAATAAGGACAAGGTTTATGCATTTAGGATGCCTTTTTAGTGCATGTTCTCAAAGGATTTTTCTTTTCTGAGTATAAAGTGCAGATTCTTTTGAAAAAAGAAAATCAACATGCACCATAAATGACAACTTGTTATGGATGTAAATATTAATTATACATTGAAATTCTGGAACTGTTTTTACTAGAAGCTTGTTAGCTTGTTAATTATCATAATTATCATACAAGAGGAAAGGGAAGAGAGAAAGGGAGACTTATTAGTGTTGGTAATTTGCCTCATCCTTTCTGTGCTGTTGACTTTTTTTAATTTTTTTTTCATTTTGGGAAAATTAATTCTATGAAATTATCACTAGGGTGCTGTGTGCTCCAGGACACGTCTGTATGATGTGGCATTGTCCTGGCAGAATGCAGACTTAATTCATGCTTGGCACCTTTCCTGTCCCTCTCCTCCTTGACACGTTTGAGTCTGCCACTCTTGGGCAACGCCGTATCATGCAACGTTCTTCCCTGAAAATAAAACAGAAGCAAAAATAGGGACAGACACACAGTGCTCCTCAAACCTCGGGCAAATATGGGCTGACAGAGGAATAAAGGGAAATGGTGGTGTTTCAGATACAATAAAATAAAGAGAAACTACCCCTAGGAGGCATAGGGCTGTTAGTGGATACCATTGCAAATCACAGCCATCTTTAGTGTTTTGAAGCGGTCCTAGGACAAAATTCTTTTTCTTGCTGACCTTAATGGACTCTTGTTTCCTCTGCTTGCACCTATACGGGTGGGACAGCCCTGGGTACTGAGAGAAGAGAGGAAAAATTTTAAAAAGGAAAAAAAGTCCCATATAATGTCTGTTCATAGAAGACTTTTACTTAACTCTGAGGAAGGAAACAAAAAGTGTAATATCTATGTTTCATTGTGGCAAAAATTTGACTTTCAGGTTATTTAAGGTTGCATACTACCTCTTGGGTTGCTCAAGATATTCCAGAAAGATCTGAAAAAAGTTGGCTGTGAATCCACCAAATCTGCAAAGAATACAGAATTAGTCAAATTCTGAAAAGGCTGTGAGAAACTCCAGAGGCACCTATTCCAACTAGATGAATGGGTGACACGGTGTCAGACAAAGTTCAGCTCTGTTCAGACAAAGTGTTGCACACTGAAGGGGAGAAAAAAAAATGGATGTGCTCATATGCCTTACAGGGCTCTCAATTACCTGCAGTGACTTGGGAAAGGCAGCTGAGTGTCATTGCGGATGGCTCAGTGATCATTTGGATGCAGAGCACAGCTCTAATTTATTGGTCAGGCAAGATGTTAGACTGCAAAAAAACAGGATAGAGAATAATGCGTGACATACAAGCAATTAATAATGTAAGTTGATGATGCATTCACATTTGGGATAACATATGCATTCGGGATAACATATGCAGGACTGGTCACCCAATACTCCCAAGTTTCACAAGAAGCCTGCACCAAAGCAAGGCACAGTTCAGAGAGAGGTGACAGGAATGGAAAAAGACACGTGAAATTTCCCATGTGAGAAGAGACTGAAAAGACTTGAAAAATACCTTTAAAGAAAGGTGGAAAAGAGGTTATTGGTGTAAATATCATAAAGGTAGGTGGTGATATACAGCTAGCAAATAGAAAGCCTACTTGACATGTGTTACAATTCAGGAGCGAGAGAGGATGAGTGAATGGAAAAAGTAGCAATTTCAGAGCTGACTAAGAGCAGAAAAAGTTTTGCCCATGTATCATTGACCTTGATGCCACCAGAGTTCAGTTGCTAAGATCATAGCAGTGAGTGGTTTGTCATGATATGAGTGGGCTTGTGGAGTGACTGGGTGGTGTTGGGGACCCACCACCCATGCTATGGGCCTTTGAGGCTGTGACACTGGACTACACCTACTCTGATCCCACAGACCAAACATTCAGCAGCAGCAGGTCGTCAGTCATGCTCCTTGGGTGCGTATTTTCATCCAGTGGAAATACACTAGACAGAAATTAACACTCTGCACTGTGAACCAAAAGGTGGTACATGATTCAAAAGCACAAGTGTTAATGTATATGTATCTTTTGGTGAAGACACTTATGACAGAAGTTTCTGATGTCTCCTCATAGTCAATCATGACATGAAACAAAATATTCAAGTGTGTTTAATGCAAACTATTTGATAAACTTTTGCATGCTTAACATGCATTTATTTAGATAAATTTCTATGATGTTTCCTGTGCCACTATTTCTTTACTGCTTTTTTCCACAGTGCAAACTCTGGAGTAGCCTTTGAAGTGAAAGCATTCCTGTTTTAAACCGAATCCAATAAATGAATTTTTTTAAAAAATAACTTTCCTGATTTCAGGTTGTCAGAGATACTCACATCTTTCACAGAACGACTAGAGCTGGACTGAAAAGACCTTACAGAACAAGCTGCAGAGTGGGACAGTTGAGTGGGCTCTATGAACACATGGGGTTTGAGAAGTTTGCTGACACCTGATCTAGTCCATCAAGACACACACACTAGGATTGCTCTTGCAGAAGTGCTAGAGTGGGAGCAACGCTGTGCACCGAATACCCACAGCACAACAGGCACCTCAGTATCTGCACCATAGGTGACTCTCTAACCCATTTGAAGACAGGTTCATGTTTTGAGTACTGGTTACATTCAGTTAACCTCACGAGTTCGTGCAGTCCAACCTTAGACTTAATTTAACTGGAGGTAGGCATTGCTATTATTATTGTAAATGTATCTTTGGTCCTTATTTCAGTTTTGCCTAAATAATACTCTGAAACAATCTGCCAACTGTCAGCTATCAACCAGTAAATGGGAGGAGGAGAGATAAGAAGTGTCTCAGCTCTGATAGCGAAGCCAGCACAATAATTCAGGTGACAACAAGTCTTTTAGGGGAGGTTTAGACCTGTGTTAGCACTTTGCCAGGAAACAAATGGTTTCTGTTTACTGAAGAGGGCCTGGGACCTCTTCTGTGCTGGGCTCAGCTGGACAGTGCCATGAGGACTCAGGACAGAAGTGGGACGTGGCTGTGCCCAAGCCGCAGGGCAGTGTGTCTGACAGACAGCCAGACTTTGTGTGGCAGCAGAGGGGCATCTTCCTTCATGCATCTGACCCCACACGGGCACTGAATGCAGCCATGCATTAATGCATGCATAAATAACAGAAAGTGACCCAGCCCAGTTAGCTGAAAGGTCAGGGAGGGCAAGTGAAGACCACTGAACGGTTTGGTCCCTGACAGGTCTCAGCAGTTTCCCTGCAGCCCCTTCCTGCAGCCGGAGCATCCTGGCAAAAGGTCTCAGGAAATTGCCCTGTGGAGACTATGGTGTGACATCTGGAAGATGCACCTATCTCTGGAGGAGAGTAGCTCTGCTACAATTATTCATGTCTGATAATTAAGCAGGATGTAATTAGATATAATCACCCTGACAAGAGTGTGCACTTTTTTCAACAGACAAGGAGGAGGCCTTGTTGTCCACCTGTGTCTGATCAAAAGGGATAATAGAGGAGCAAGCCATTAGTGTGCACATGGTAAGAGAGCTGGGCCAGTGCTCCCACTGAAGGCCTGATAAGTGATACAGCCGGGCATGGGAGAAAATAATTAATTCATGATATTTTTATAAACTGTCTTTGCCATCATGATCTCAGTTGTCAGTAGCCAACCTGTTTGAATAATGCTGTATTGGAGAAAAAAAAAAATAAAGAGAAGAAAAAAGGCCAGGGCAGCTAAAAGAGAAGAGAAACATTTTCTGCACTATCAGCAGGATTCAGTGAAATTATTGCATCCCTTTGTTGCAGCAAACAACAAGGGAACAGCTGAAATGTTTTGTATCCATCTGTGCATGGCACCTACCCAAAACCTGCTTAACACAAATGCACCAAGGCCCACAGCAAGGGCCCCTGTCCTCTGCTCATGCAGAAAGACCAGAGTTGTGCATGGAAATCCCCAATCTATGGAAGGAAGGCTTAAAAGTGTGAACTGGGAGTGCCTGGTGCCTGCCCAAGCCCCGCTCCGAGCAGTGTCAGAGGGCCCTTTGCCTTACCCCCAGGTGGTTGCAGGCAGAAAAGAGCAGCAGCAGAGCGATGGAGCTGTGTCAGGGATGCCTCAACAACCCGGGCAGCTGCAGTTGAATCACCAAGAGCAGCTGTGCCTCATGTCATCCATCCACAGGGACCAGAAAAGCAAGCATTTCCCAAAGGCAGACGTGCGTGCACTTTCGCTGTACCTGACCACATGTAAAAAATCGTATCAGAACTGAACCTTTCTTTTGCAGGAGGAGATGGACCAGATCCAACCCCCAGATGTCTCTGAAGTAAAATGAAGTTCACACTTGGTTCCCAGATCTGATGGCTGAAGTGGACTTTGCTCTTATATGGGGTAAAAATGACATTTCTGGCCTTCTGCTTTAGATCATAGGTTTTCTTCCTGAGCACTGTGCATAGCACAGCGTTTTCCCTCAGCAGCTTTCAATGATCTTTCAGGATGCCAAAATGTCACTAGTTTCTACCTAAACTGCAGCCCAAGGCTTTCTAAAGAGCAAGTTCACCTAAAGCAGAAACCTTTTTCATGTGCTTTACATCAGAAATAATTAGAAATTAATACATTGCATTAAAACATACTGTTAACTGGCTTTTTGATAGATTCTGTGCTATGTCGTCATAGACTGCCACAAAAAAGCCGTGCTGGAGGCAGAGCACTGATATAGTTAACATTTGGAGCCAAAGAAGTATAGCCAGAAGTCAGTCTCTGCCTAAACCACCCAGCCACTGCACTATGTATTTTTTCTGCTCCCTGGGTTGAACATGTAGGTCTCAGGCTCAGCGATGATACCTGCACCTGCCCATGCTTGATTCACTCCATCCAGGACAAGTCCTGGATAACCACCAGGTTCCTCGAACTGTGCAGGATGGCAGCAAGATAAGCTGTCCACAGTAAGACATCTGCCTTTCAACCAGCCAGCTCAAGGTCTTGCCCCATTCCCCTTTTGACACAAACTTTTCTTTCTTTCTTTCAATTTTTTTTTGTTTGTTTCCTCTGGATTCTGCTGCTTTTTCCTCCAAAGCAGATGTGGGCAAACCACATTTCTATGAGCCCAAAGACAGATGTGTATTTTTGTTGTTGAAATCTTGAGAATATTTGATAAGACTCTAAGTTAGGTTTTGTTACTTATAACCAAAGGTCCCTTACCCCTGCAGTTTCCCAGATTCGCCTGCCTTTTTCCATGTCTCCATCTTACCTTTGTTGTCTGACAGTGGGACCCTGACATGTACCATTGTGAAAACGCTGCAGACAAAGTACCCATTGGAGAGACTCCTCATCACACCTATCCCTAGAAGTGTTCAAGGCCAGGTTGGATGGGGCTTTGAGCAACCTGGTCTGGTGGGAGGTGTCCCTGCCCATGGCAAGGGGATTGGACTGGATGATCTTTAAGGTCCCTTCCAATCCAAGCCATTCTATGAGTCTGTGATTCTACATTAAGCAGAAATATCTCTACTGGCACCATCAAAGTCTAACACTTTGCTTTTTCTGGATATTTCCCAGCATTTATTGTATTTTGGCAATCGGTGCTGAATTCATAGAAAGCAGATACCAGAGCAGCATAGATACAGTTGAAGTCCAGGTGCTTTAAAACACCATAAACAAGTCTTCTGGCAGTTTTTCTGCACTTTTTTGGTGTCAACACTTACTAATTTGGATTAACTCTTTCTAACACAGCTGGGAGGCAGCATTGCATGGTGGATGCAAGGCAGCCTAGACGGAGGGAAAAGCTGGGCTGTGCATACTGAGTGTACTGCAGCAGCCACCCTGCCCTGCTGGGACCTGCTTGCTCTCTGCTCCTCCTTCCTGCCCTCCTGCTACCAACCATGCTCTTCCCAGCCCTTCAGGACAGGGGCTGTCTCTGTCCGTGTGAGACCCTCACTCCCAACATCTCCAAGAGTAAGAGCACCAAGAGGGCCTGTAGGAGCTGGTTTAGTGCAAACATCAGTCTCTTTCCTTCCTGAAGGACCAAGTGGACCAGCCAAGCCCCGTTTGGTAGATCTTGTGCTCACCAGAGTGTCTCCAGCTATGGCCCTCCACCCAGGATCAGACGTCCATAACATTTTACATTTGAAAGGCATCCTTTCCTCCCCTGCAAAAATGTAACCAAGCTATTGCTGCTTTGTACCACTTTGGTCAGAGGACTGGAGGGGAGAGTCATTTCCATCCCTACCTCAGACATTGTACGGGTGCCAGATGAAGCACGGAAGCAAGCAAAGCTAATGGAGACCAGCCCAATTAGTGCAGCACCCTGGGCAGGGCATTTCAGCAGAGCTCTCCCTGCTGCCTGCCGGGCTGGGTGCAGATGTGTGAGCGGTGAGTGACAGGCAGAGGAGCTGGGACGTGACTGCATTCAAAATCCTTCCCTGAGATTTCCCTGCTTCCTTTTTCTTTTTCTCCCCTTTCACCACATGAAGCGCGCGGTGGGCTGTATGTGCAAACACTGACAGATGGTGACACTCGGCTTCAGCTCAGGCAGATTAGAAAGGGAACTCAGTGTTCAAGGGACCAATTACCACTCTGTCCCCTCGGGGAAGAGCATATCAGATGTTTACTGGGGGTTAATAATAAATGAATTGGAAAAAAAATTGGTCTTCAAACACCATATTCTGTGTATTCATGTCAGCAGGTTGTAATTAGCTAATTAAATGCTTGGACTGACAGAACGGCCCCAGTGGGGGTTGCAACATTGCAGACCGCTCCTGAAATATGAGCAGGAAACATCTTGGAACATGTAGGCAGGAGAGCAGTTAACACCTCACATTTAATGGGACACTTCTTCCTGCAAAGGTTACTGAGAGCTGGGAGGAGGACTTGGACAAGCCTTGTGCCTGCAAAGCTCACTGCCAAAAAAGCTGGGGACAGATGCGAGTGACGGGGACATGCAAGATGAGGAAACGAGCAATCACAGGCTCTCGGCAGCAAGCAGCCATGGAGAAAAAAGGATGAAGCTTTTGAAATGAGTAGACAATCCAAAATGAGTCTCAACTCACTGATAACTCCTGGCTCCTCCTTAAAAGGGTAGAGAGCTCTGCAGTGGCAAGAGAGCTACCAGGAGACACAGCCTACTAAAAGTATGGGTGTCCAACCACGTATGATTAGTTTGAGTCATCACAACCAAAGCTACACTTAAGGAACATGAAAGGCCCACCTTTAACCTCCTGAAGCAGAGGAAATGAGAAAGGCACATTCAACCTCTTGGCTGCTGTTCGGGTATTAGCTCATGCCGCACGCCCCTGCCCTCACTGCTGGCCTTCGGAGATGAGAGTGTTTTGTACCACTGGCATGTCACCACTGCTTGTTTGCTTTCCTGGCTCCTTAGTAGCAGCAGGGTTAGGTTCATGAACAGCAAGGCACCTGGCACACTATACAAATAGGGGAGCAAAACCCATGCCAAATTACAGCACGAATAATGCATCCATCTGGAATGTATCAAAGGAGGCATTTCTAGCACCAGCAGTGAAAATGATAGTGTGTCAGGCTTTGTCAAACCCTGGGTTTCTCTGGTCCCACTTCCTAAACACACTGCTTTGGATGAAAAAAAAATTGCTTACAAGGAAGCAGCCTGGAACTGTGCAAGCTTTCCCAGTGGGAATCTGAGCTCACCCTCATCAGCTGCTTTTTGATTGCGTGAAATGACCCATAGCATCGTATGCTTGGACCTGCAGCCTCCCAGCATGTTGTAGACGTGCAAGACACCTCTCATCCGCCCTGTGGTCCTGGATGGGGTAGAGTGACTTGACACAAGAGGAGTTTGCCCTCTTCCCTTCCCTCCCCAGCCCCATCCTGCTCCCAGCACAGCTTGGCTGGATGAGGAGAGCTACCCATGCTCTTGAAGTTTTGAACAATGACTTCTCAGAGATGAAAGGCTGTGTAGATGAAAGGGGTGAGAACCATGTAAAAGATGCCTTCAAAATGTAATCCATGAAATATCTACAGAACATGAGAACTCAAAGGGAAACATGCCACTTTGCATCTTTCATTCATTACTGCATCAGAAGCTCAGGGTACACAAAGCAGCTCATCTGAAAAACATTTTGAGATGCACATTAGACCATGTACCAAGTTAGATGAAGAGCCAGCAGGTCAGGGCTGCATGCTCAGTGATGCTGGTGTGCACAGGGCTCGGAGAGAACCACACTCTGCCAGACCTAGCGTGTACAGGGGCTCTCCTGCTGTTGATAGGAGGTGTCATCTGACTCCCAGAATCAGGAATGCTCTGATGAACTCAGGAGGTCTAACCAAACTTTTCTTTGCTGCAGCTGTGATGTTTTCCTCATGCCCCTGCTAGTGCTCTGTGCTCTCTCCTGTAAACATGCCCACCCAAAGAGCCTGAGAGAGGATAGCTGTGATGCATTGCTGCCAGACTGGGATGTATGTCTGTGAAAGCTTGTTGATCTTCACTTTCCACTCTCCCTGAATGCTTATTATGATGGTAGAGCAAAATCACTGGTATCCCATGTGTGTTGATCAGAATTGTCCCTGTACTCTGCCCTATAGCCCTTCCAGGGATCGCCATCCAGCCTCGGGGGTTCAATCTGGGAGGGCAGCTGTGAAGATAACCAGTTTTCATTTACTCCTGCTCCTGCATGTGAAGGAATAAGGCAGGATACTTTGCTCGTGATTCATTTCTTAAAACTTTTCCCTTTGATGAGCCAGCTTCACGAAACTGCAGATGTTCAGGCTCCTTCAGGCTTTCTAGCACTGACTTACTGAGCAGATTACGGAAATAGCCTTTTTTGTAGTATTTTGGCCAGCTGGGACAAAATCAGCCCTTTTTTCTGGGCCAGTAAGCTTGAGGGTGGCAGAGCAGGTGTAATTTAATCAGACAGTGGCAAAAGCTTGGTAAATTGAAGGCTGCTTACAGGGTGTCTCTTCCACACCAAGCAGATCTTCATCCACAGGCAGCCTTCTCGGCACACAGATGCTTGGACGCAGTGGAGTCTGAGCAAGATGCTCCCTCATGTTCCCATAAGAAGCCTGTCCTGATGGGTTCGGATTTGGGTTTGTAATAGTCCTCCCAGGCTCCCTTTGCCATTACCCAAAATCTTGTGGAAAATGTCTGTCCAGAGCCACCTGACCTGCCCTGGGTGTCCTCAGCACCTCTCCAGCTGCACAGGTCTGGCAGGGTGCTCTGTTCCCCAGTAAAGCTAATGGACCTGAAACATGCACCTTCAGGGCAGCCACTCACTGGTGGCTTCTCTACAAAAGGCTCATGGGAGTGGCTCTACCAGAGTAACAGACCTGGCTTTTGGGTTTCAGTTCCCTGTGCAGCCACTGTTAGAACAACCCTTTGTGCTTTCCACTGTAGGAGTTCAAGCTGAATCTTCAAATTCCTTCAGGAGCTACACCATGAAGACAAGCCACACGCAGGGAGTAGAGAAACTCAGCTCCCATGCACAGGTGAACCACCATGCTGCTGCCCAACCCCTGCTCATCACCCACCCCTGCACTAGGCCCTGCTGAGGTTCCCTGCCATCATGTCTTCTGGGTTTTGACTTCCCCAAGCCTGGGTTTCTTTTTCTAAACGAGCAGAAGCATTCCTACATACACAAGGGATCAGGACGTTCATTTGCACTTTGGGAAGCGTTTCTGGACTCTCAACACTGGTTCTGCAAACACTTAGTCTGTGCCTCTTTCTACACCTGTTGCAGTGATGCAACTGATATTTGAAGTTCAGCATGCTGCCAAGAGATTTCCCAGATCTTGGCCATATTGCTCGACTCATTGCAGGAATGAGTTGTAGGTCCAGATATATGTTGGCATGGTTGTGATTGCAGGCAGTAAGATATTTTCTGTGCAAATGCACAGCAGAGAATGTGCTGAATGATTCTGTGATTCTGTTTATCACACCCACTGAGCTCAGCTCATGTCACCTATGAGGGGGGAAGGAAAGCACACAGCACCCTCTGAGGGCAAGTAAGGCCTGGTGAAACCACTGACCCCTTGTTACCAAGTTGTGATTAGCTAGTACAGTCCTGCTCAACCATAATATCCCAGAGCTGAGTCATCCAACCACATCAGCCATGCTTGTAATTGCCATATCGGATAACCACACGTATTTATTATTTACCAGCACATGCTTTATTGGCGCTCATTACAAGCTGTTAATGAGGTGCCTGTTTGAATGGCAGCCGTAGTGTTAATAACCAGGAGGTAGAAGGATCCTGCCCTTTGCCAACAGATTTGATTTCTTTGCTGGCTTTTGGGCAACCACCTATGCCGTCCACAAATGACAAGCAGCAGGATTGTGAGGTCTGCCTCAAGCAGGTCTGCTGTTGACATATTCTGGCAGGGTACGGGGAAACAGGAGACTGCGTGGAGGCCACCAGCCATGGAGGAGGTGAAGGTCCGAAAGGTGCCATCCATGGATGTGATCAAGAGTGAGCTGCCCCACACAGAGTGAGACTCACCCACCAGCCCCCTAGCCTGCACTGGGATGCTCTGTTCCCCTGGGGACATGTGCGGCATGCTGCCCACCACTGGCAGCCATGGGGCTGCATTGGGTATGGGCAGCTGCCGGTGACATGGCCACCCCGCACTGGCGTCACTCAGCTGCTTTGCATTTTGCAGAGTGTTTTAGGAAAAACACGTGTCTGCCCCATCAGTGCCATCCCATACAGGCACAACCGTATGAGGTGTGGGTCCCAGCTGCTGGATGAGGGGGTGATGCTGGGAAGCATCCCTGTCGTGGCCCCTTCACTGCCCCCCTGCCCAGCCTCGCCTCCCTGGGGCAGGAGGAGACAGTGGTGCTGGCAACGGACAGCATGCAGGGTGAGGCCACGTGTGGTGTGGGCTCAGGGAGGCTGGCAGCAGCTTTGCTGGGCTCACCCCAGCTCTGTCTCAGGGAAGATGGGGCGACAGATGCAAGGCAGGCACCCAGAGTGGAGGCTGCCATTATTTTGGCCTTGGGCTCTTTAGGAGCAGTGGCCGTCTTGAGAGTCACCCTTCGTTTAGCCAGATCCCCAGTGGCTTTGCACATTCCTTTTCTTTCTCTGAATGAATGGTCTAATCTGACTGGAGGGCATTGCAAGGCCCAATAGCCAGTTTGCTGCACCTGCTCATCAGAGATTGAAACACCTGCCGTGGTCGCGGCTTAGCATTTAAGTGCTGCTATTTGAAGACAAATCTTGTCTTTTGTCTCTGCCTGAGCCTCCTCGCAGCTCCCCCCTCCCCATAAAAGAAAACAGAGGGGAAAAAAAAAAGAAGATAAAAAGTCTGTTCTGGCTGTTCTTTGGACAGGGCTTATTTTTCCTCTGATTTCCCAGAGAAGCAACCCTTGCTTTCCATGTTAGGTGCATTGCTGGGAAAAGTTATTCACACAGGCAAAGAGCAGCATGAGCACTTTCATTTTGCTCACAGCTGTTTAAAAGGCCTGTGCTGATGTTAAAACGTGTGAGTGCTGGGTGGTTACACTCTGAAGCTGTATCATCCTGGTACTGGCAATCAATGCTATACAATAGACTGATGCTTTTAATGAGAACAGATGTTCCTATTTCACTCAGCCTCCTACCTACATTTGACCTTTAATTTTTTTCAGTTTGTTTTTTTTTGTGACAACAAACAAATTATATTGAGTCAGTAGTTAATGTGAGGTTTACTTAATGGGGAATTAGAAGGGAACATTATAGCCTGTGTCGGTAAATTAGGAAGTAAGTATAGCAGATTTTATCCAAGCAATGTGATTTCCCTCTGGTTTTTTTTTGTTGTTTTTTTTTTAAGTGAATTTGTGTATTTGAGTGACTAAGGCACTTGGGCTATGTAAGGAAGCCTTGATTTTGAAAGGTTTGTTATTGGAGAGGCTAGAGAGATATAAAATGTACTAAATGGATTGGACAGGAGCTAGCTGATACACCTCCAAAGTTCATAGAAAGCAAAAAAGTATGTTTCTAGTGGTTCTCAAAGGATGTGTTCTTGAACTAAGGTCTTTAACGCTTTTATCAGTTATCTGGAAGAAAAATGAAAGCCATGTTACGTACAAAGATTGGCAGAGAGCAAAGTTTGCAAGGGAGGTAAGTAAGGAAGAGCAGGCTTCAGGAAAAGGAGACGGACAGACCTACAAGCTTGAGTAAAAAATGGGGAAATAGGTCTATCTCCAGTGTAACAGAAAGGGCTACCTGCCCTGCCTGAGCACCTACCCTGGGAAAGGAAATCTGGTGATGCATCAGTCCTCAGTCTGCCAAAGTATAACAAAATCTGGAGTGAGAAGTTGAAATTAGGCAGGTGCAAGCTAAAGGGTAAATTTGTAACAGAGGATAATGAACCACTGAAATTACTTATTGAGGGCTTATTGATGGATTCTCTACCACTGAAGACTTAAATCACAGCAGAATTTCCTCATCTCTTCCCCCACTCTCCCAAAAAAGAGATACTTTACTTGATTCAGAGGATTTTTACATGTTGTGTTACAGGCAGGATGATCACAGTGCTGCTGGCTTTATAACGCATGAATACATCAGATCAGAAAACAATTTAACAGAAGACAAACCTATTAAAATCTTGAGCTTATTTCAGTTTCATTTACCAAAAAATATTCATGGGACAGTTAATAAATATGGAGGGAGGGCTAGTTCTTTCCTTTTGGAGATACATTTTTGGCAATTATAACATGATGTTAAATAAATGGGGAGAAAACACAGGTGGAAAATAAGAAGACGTGATGGTCAGCCTGCAAAATTCTCAACATTAAGGGCAAAATAATCAAATAAAGAGTTAATTTTTGGAGAACAGACACCAGTAAAAGAAGAGCAGGAGAGCCTGTGTTCATCTGCACAATAAGGTGAATTTGCTTTAGGGCAAAGATCACTTGCTAGAAGGTTTAAGAAGAAATTTCTCCCTCAGGTAGCTTAGAAAGAGTGATCTGTGTTCCATTGAATGCCTTGAGAGGCGGCAGAAACCCACTTCAATTCACTGGGAGCTTAGCCCAAGCCTGCTTCATGAAAGATACCAGGAGTTTTATTAAGAATTTCAGTCAGCTGAGTCCTCATGCAGTTTTATGTAGTGGTGCCCTTGATTTCTTTGTGATCCTGGTATTTTTGCAGCTAAAGGATGAGGGACTGCCCACCGGGAGCAAGGTTTGGGTTGGAGCTCTCTGTTGTTGTCTTTGCCTGGAGCATGTAGCGGGAGGCTGCTGCCGGAGGTACGATGTCAGCTGTGATGTGATTTGGCACAGGTTTCACTGTCACAAATTCCCTTGGCTATTGCCTCTCAGAGGTGATACCAGCAAATAACATAAAACGAAATAAAGATCAGAGACAACTCTACTTACACATCCTTAGCAGTACAGAGCAAATATCTTCATTATTTTTCGCCTGTGAGATAAATCATAAAGGACTGTTGTCTTTTCCTATTGCCTGTGAATTTAAAGCAGTGCTGTCTCGTAGAGAAGAATTCAAAGGAAAGGAAATTTCATGTCACTCTACCTAGAGGTGCCTGTGTCTTTGTTCTCCACGTGGTGTGACTTCTCCCTTTCTAGCAACATGACTCTAACATAGGTTGTATCCAAGTTGTACACAACTTGCAAAGCAGCCCCTAGTGCCAGGCTGACACCAGCTTATATTTCCAGCATTACTCAGATGTGAATTCAAGTTACAATGTACCTATTACAGTGGGAGTCTCAGATTAGATTAAGCCTCAATAAGCAGCTAAAAAAAAAATCAGCACAGAAAAGTCTCTGTAGCTTTGTAGTGGAGGATGCTATTCATGTAACATACCATAGAGAGCGGGTGGGAGTAAAGCCACTGCAGTTGTGTTTCTTAATGAGGTTCTAATTGAACAGATGCAAATAAATAGGGACAGGCGGTCTCCCTGGTTTTGGGGAGCAAAGAGGATTCTGTGTTAGGGAGGGCAATGTTGCAGCTGAAAGAAAGATGTATTGGTTTGTGTCTGTGATACTATCTTTGTGTGATCAGCAGGACACAAGGTCGTTGGCTTTAGTAACAAGGAAAGAGGTCTGCATGCTGGAGGAGCATGTTGGGTAAGAAGGGTTTTGGGTGATAGGATGGAAGGGTAGAGGATGTGGGACCAGAGCTTGCAAGCTTGCCAAGGAATAGAGGTGAATTACTTGCAGGGCTCTTGAAAAAGATGTGAGGTGTAAAGGTAGAGCTGTTTGGGTGCTGGGAGATGCTTTAGGGATGTGCAGTGTCAGCTTTCTTGACAGGGATAACTCTGAGCCCATCAAGTTACCTGGTGTTTCTTCCTTGGAATGAGATGAAAGAAACAGAGCAAATAAGCGTGTGCTTAGAAAATGAGAGAAGAAAGAACAGAAAGGGATGCGTTCTCAGGAGCTTTCAGGTAATCTGTTCTCTCTTCTCCATAACCAGAGAAGGTGAACCCCTATAGTATCCTCTGTTTAGCTATGTAGTCCTTGAAGTTTCTTCACTGCTTAGAGGAGGTGACTATTGGCAAGGAAAGGTGAGTGAGCGTACTGTAACATAGCTTGTTACTGTGGGTGCTCCAGGGGAGAGAGAAGTATAAACACTATCCAGTGCTTTTCTGCTCTTCACATCGAAGCAATTTCTCCCCATCTGTTTTTCCTTGCTAGAAGGCTCACTGATGGACTGTGGTGGCTTTTTTTTACTTTGTTGGCTTAAGAAGCAATTTGTAATTAGCTTTTTTCCACCATGTTCCCTCCCTGCCAAAACAAACTTGTCAATAAAAGTCTGATGTTCAGATGCAAAAAAGATGTACATTTAATTAAACGTGAAGCTGGTTTGTGAGAATGGAACGTATGGAGAAGCCACTAAAGAGCATCACACAGAGTGTAAAGAGCTGGAAGCAAATGTTTGAAGAAAAGAAACAGCGTGGATGTATGGTTTCAAGCCACAAACACTGTAGCAATGCAGCAAATGGTAAAGCAAGCAAATTCTAGGTTGGTTGTAGGTTTGGGGTTTTTTTAAATAAATAAATATATCTGTGAGTTGCATCAAATTGAGGCCTGAGAAAAAACTTCATAAAGCTTCAGAGCACTGTGCTTGGGATATCCACATAGAGAAGCAAATCTGGTAGTCAAGGTCCTGGGGGACTCTCTGCATTCTGTGTATTATGAGAGGGCTCCATTTTCAAGCCTTTTTTAGTTTTACTAAACAAACATGCATTCTTGTTAAACATTTCTCCTGAGATGACAGCTATTGACAATACATCTTCCTGAAGCATGTGACAGTTATCAAACAAATAGCCAGCAGTTTGCAAAGTTTCCATTATTCTCTAGTTGCTGAAGGAGCTCAAGGGTGCAATAGGAAGCCTGGCATCAGAAGCATGTTAGCAGTTAATGTCTTTGCAACAAGTTTTTGCACAAAATTTAAGTGTAAAAATTGTGCTATAACCTCAGAGGTGTTGATTCAATGGAAGCATCAGTTTAGGGCCTGCTGTTAAGCGGCAATCTGGAGGGATATACAGTCTTTGGGAAAAAAACGTGTAGCAGCAGTGATTCAGTGTCATAAAAGCAAACATTAGGAGTCATACTCATTTGAGCTTGTTGGGTGTTTCATGCACTCTACATCTCATAATACTAAAGACAATGTCGACTGGAGAAAAATAAAAAGATTGCTCATATCTCTATAATCTTCAGATGTGCACACAACAAGAGGCTCTATTTTGATCTTTGTGTGGAGGTTGCTGCTGTTGTGAAACACTTGCATGCGGTCCAATGTTGTTCCAACATGGTGTTTCATAAAGCTGAAATTAGCACAACATGTACACAACAATGAGGACAATAAAGTTGGGTTTATTACTTTGGGTGAATCATACAAACATCTGAAAAGTGATGAAGCTTAAAATCTTCCTCAGAAATTACAGAAATCATAAAGCAGTCAACAGCAAAAAAATCATTTTGTACTTCGTTAATAGAGGTGTTATTAAAAAAAAAAAAAAAAAAGAAAAATTAGTAGCCATTATGTTCATCTACAGGTGGAGTACCTTAGCAAAACCACAGTCAACAGTGTTGGTGTGTGAAAATAATTTTCCTTAATGTTAAGGAAACCTGTTTTCTGAGGAAAGTAGAATGCAAAGACAAGCACTGGAACCATTTCTCTTCAGCCACATCAGCTAAAATTGCTCTTTCTGAAGCAGAAAAACAAGCTGAATCATTTAGTTAACTTACTATCTTTTATACTCAACTGTCTAAGCTCACAGAAAGCTATGGACAGGCTTCCTTTTCGTTTCTTTTCAGGCTGCAAATCAGAGCTGAAGATAAACAGCCTTCAAAATGCCTTTTGCTAAACACAAACAATTATGGTAAGATAGACAAATAACAGTGTATGCAGTTTAATTTAATGCATGATGGTATATATAATCTATGAAAGATGGCTGTCTCAGCACTATTTTCCATGACAACAAAAATTTGTGAATGTTGTTGTTTGCTAAAATACAGTACTGATGAAAAATAACAATAACCCAAATTTGTCAACTTTGCTTTAATTTTCACCAGATTTGTTAATAACTGCCACCAAGCCTGACTGCTGCTTTCTTAATCAGGAGAAAAATAAGGCTCTTATGCTAAAAACCCAATCAGACTTCCTATTTCTTTCCAGGTCTCTCTCTCAGAGACTGACAGGAATGGGTGGCTGGAAGGACCCCCAGCACCCCAGTTGCACGGCTCCTGGCAGGGGTTCACTTCTGCTCCCCTGAGGTTGTGGGTTTGATCAACCCCACACTTAAACACCAGTGAGAAGGATTTTGGTCTCAGAAGCTACCCTGCTCCAATGATGTAACCAATGACTGTACCAAACCAAAGAGTCTATTATACCTTTTTAATTATTACGTTTTCCTTCTGATTACTTGTATCTTCTTTGTTACTTCATAACGACATAATTTTGTCACACCGCCAGAGTAGATGAGGAATAGCTGCTCACACCCATTAAAGCATCATCCCTTTACATACTGGGAGATTCTTCTTGCAGCCTGTTTTACTTTCCCTCCTTCCTGTCAAGGCAGACCCAGTTCTGCCAGCCTCTCCCTGCACCCTTTTGTAGTTTCTTGACTTCACATTTTTCAGCTTGCCTTCATAGCCCAAAGTGAGGCTCACTACCTCAACTGAGACCTCAGAAGCATTTGAAATACGTATTTTCCATGTCTGAAATACATATTTTCCAGTGTGTTGACCAGTTGAGGAGGTGGTTTTTCACTTTCTGAGAAAAATCCTGAAAAGCGACATTGCACTGCTTGCTCAGTTTGAGGTGCGCAGTAACCACCACATAGTATCAGCAATGCTACTCTTTACCCAGTTTGTGCATTGGAATTTTTTTCTTTTCTGTTTCCAGCAGACAACATGACAAGAGCAAGACCATCATGGGAGGAACCCAATTTTGATCATATGAGTCCAAGCAAGGTGGCTCTCACCTCTTACTCTCCACATTTTGCATCCTGATTTAAAATGACACCAGAAGCAATGACCCACCGTGGCTCTGGCACTACTGGGAAATAAGGGCTGCCACATGGGAAGGGGTGCGTGGGCTGGGTGCCTGGCTTGTGGCCGTGTTTTCTGCTACCTGCTGAAGTTCAGTACTACAGAAGCCAAAAGATGCAGGAAGCCTCAGCTGCCCTGTAGCCCTACAGCGGAGTGCCAGGCCCCCTGCTCCTCCCTGACCCAAGCCCATGTCCTGGAGCCTGAAGGCTGTGTGCACAGCAGGCACTTGGCTGGGCTTGCCCAGTAACGCTTGGCTTTCTCCTCACCGTGTTACTGTGCTGCTTGCCTCCATTCAAAGCCAGTGCTAAGGTAATGCTGGCATCACTTGCCTGTTTCCACACTGGTAGCTGCATCTCCCAGTGCAAAGAAGCTGCTTTTCTCTCTCATGCTGCACCACAGGCATGGTGCAATGTGGTAAAAGGCAGATATAACCACCACAGATTTTTTTTTTCCTGTGGTCCATAGACTAAACCACAGCTGCCGGTGGTTTTGCTGCAAGTACTGCAGTTGCCAGGCAGGAGATTGCTCTGTGATGCTAGGGCTGCACTCCTCCTTCCTCACTCAAGCTTTCTAGGTACCTATTGCCAAGCTTCCATAAACACGGCTCGCTCCCCAGTCCTGGGCATCTTTGTGCCACGTCTGTGATTGCTGCAGAAGGTTCTGCAGCAGCTCTCTCCCACCCAGGAGGTCTTGCTGCAGCGACGGCACCATGTTTCAGGGGTGGGAGGAAGCACTGGCTGTAGTTTCAGCCTGCCCAGGAATCCCAGATGCAGCTCCTCGAGTGCACTGACAGACAAGAGTAGCTGGCACTGAGGAACCAACCTCTACCATATACGTGTTTTGGAGTTTCTCTAGCCCTCATCCAATCCCATGGATTGAATGTCTCCTAACAGCCAGAGCAAATTAGGTTGTGTTCTTGTAACATGTCTTCTGACTTAGTTTTGCACAAAAGAAATCCAATTTGGGATCTCTGGCTCTGCTTTCTGGTGCAAACTGAAGCATGGTAAGTGGAGACTACCACAAAATTCACTTCTCTATGGATCTGAACTGAAACACGAACATGAAGGAACCTTAGGTTGGTAAGGTTGTATATTTGCTTTGACAAGGAGAAGCTGAAGCTCAGAGAGAGGGTTGGGGAATCTGTCTCACTACAGCTTCCTTGCAAAGGTTGTTAGGAGTGTGCTTCAACACCACCCATTAGCAAATGCACTTTAAGAAACACTAACAGTGACCAGCTGCACAGCAGGTCATGCAGAGTACGGGAGTTTTGGACAAGGTCAGTAGAAAACCAGGTATCACATTTGTGGGAGAAGAGTGACATGGATGAGCCATGGATGAAATCTCACTACCAGTTTCAGTCAGAAAGTGATTGCAGGTGAAATCATGTGTCTTGTGAAGTTTGTTATTTTCAGAACTGTTAATGTTTTCCTGCAATATGAATCCTAAAATGTGAATGATGCTTGAAGTGTCAGCATGAATCACCAGTTTGGGATTCACCTGCTTCCTTCAGGAGACTCATCAGAAGCTTGTGCTCTCTAAAGAAGTTATTTATTTCCAGAAATAAAGCAAGTATTTTCTATGTTTGTCTTCAGGAGGCAGGAATAATGTGGGCCCTGCAAACCTATCACTGACAAAGAACTTCTGTCAAACTCCGTTCCTCAGGGAACGTCAATGGCAAGTCCAAGTTGTGGTGTTTATCCTCTCAATAGACTGACTTGCACCTAACCAACCAGGCGAATGCTGCCTTAGGGTGGCAAAGCATTTGCAGTCATAAACAAATTATTTTAAAAACGAGTGCATTTCACTGACTAAAACAGAAAAGACTTTTATGCCATTCATTACCAAGGATGCTACTGCTGACTTTGCTGCAACAGAAACATAGAAAAATTTCTTTGATTTCTGTGCAACCATAGCATAAGATTATATTTCTTATTTCAAATACTGTTTTCCACCAGTTTCAGACACAAGCTAAGGTATTAGTATTGCTGCCTCCTCCATTCCTCCATTCCATCATAAGATTTATTGCTCAACTCAGTAGGAGCCACAGTGCCACCACCAGCCCAGGGCCCCCACAGGAGGCTAAGGCCTGATGGCATCCAAGGGAGGATGTGAAGGGCACAGCCAGGCTTTTTGTTTCCCTGTTGTTTAGGTGTTACTAAACCCCTCCCTGGCACCAGCAGCCCCAGAGCAAATACTGCATCCCTGAGCAGCCAGAAGATGTCAATTTAGGGCCTTCATCATTTTAGTGAATCTGGAAGGCTCAAAGTTTTTTTTTTGTCACAGATCTGCCATGTAGTAGCATCAATGGGAAAAAACAGGATCTTTTCTCACTGCCCTCTCAGAGAAGTATGGTAGACAAGTGTGTCAGCATGAGGGGATGTCTCTCTACTCTCATGTTGGGGTACTTGCAAGCTCACCTTGGAAACCTCCTCAGCCTTCCACAGCACCTACCTGCTAGTAAACATCTGGTGTGCATCAGGCACACACCCACCAAAAAATCTGGCCTGCAGCAGGGACCAGTGCCTCTCAATACTATCTGAGTATCACTGGTCCCACAGCCTGAGAAACCACCAGGCCTAACTACAGAGCAGAGCAGTGTTGTGCCATAGGCTGTACCAACACAGGACAAAAAGCCCATCCCTCTCCCCAGAACATTGAAACTCTAACAAGTAGCAGCTTACAGGGGTTGATAGACAAGAGCCAAAGGTGGGCCAAGTCCCCCCCTCTGCCACCCACCTCTGCCTCCACCTAAAAAACTTGATGAAAAATGTTACAGCATGAAGTTAGGGACCAGGGGAGGTATAGCTCTTGAGGGTCTCCAGCAGCTTTCTGCATGGCAACATTTATAAAGAAATGCTTTAATACTAAAAAGCAAACAAAGAAGCCAAAATTATGTCTCGTTTTCAGTATTTAATGATTGAAAGCTTAAACATTATGAGCAAGAGATTTGCCAAACACAGATCTCAGCTCAGGTAGGTTTTTTTCATCTTCTGAACGGTAAAATATCTGGAATCTAGTAATCTTGCATTAAGAGCTAATTTTAAAAGCTATATTTAAAAATTCATTTCAAATCCTTTTTTTTCCATTTAAACTTATAAATGTAGATAGTGCCATTTTAAACAGAAAATTGAGCAAAGCATCAGCAGGAGATTTAGCCTGATTGCTGTGCATGTTTAAAAGAAAATGCTGTGCATGTTTAAAAGAAAAACACACTTAAGCGCTGTGACATTCAGTTTTTAAGAAACCCAGTTTAATTATATTTTCCCTAATTAAGGATTTCATTATAGGGGATCACATGATTTAATTATATCAATACCCCAAAGACCTGATTGTGAACATAAAATGTGGATTAAAAAGATGCCTCATCACTTAATTACCTGCTAGATTGGAACAGATCCATGTTGTAGGTCAAAAGGGACATAAAATGCAGGCTTCTGCCTCCCTCTTTGTTGTGTATGAAGGGCTCTGAGCATGGGGAGAGAGGGAGGGGGGAGCGCTCTTGTGTGTGCAATGGGAGTGATAATTACCTGTGGGCAGTTTTCTAAGCATATATTAAGACATAGATAGGTAGACAGATTTATTAATTAATTTATTTATTTAAATTAATTTATTGATTTCAAAATTTTGGTAAGTCTGTAGTGGAGGTGAGCTGCATATTCCAGTCTTCAGTCTAGTGAGTGCCTGCAGATTTCTTCTTCTCAGTAGATAAGCTCTTGTGTTTCAGGCAGAAAGCATCAAGAAGGGGGGAATCTTAGGCTCCTCTCAAAGCAAGCAGATGGGTACCCAGTGCTGAAGCAGGGACCCAGGGCTTTCTCTGTGTCCCTCCAGCACGAGGCTCCTGGCATGGCTGCACTTCTTGAGGTTCCCTGCTCTGAGTAGCTAGTGTCAGGGTGGGAAAAGGAGGGTAGGAAATCTTTTGAGATATCAATATAAAGTGGAGTGAACAAATTTTAACCTGCCCAAACCTTGCTCACTACACATCTCTCTTCCCTGTCCTCTAACCACCTCCCTGCTGTCATTCACAGGAGGGACCTTGTGAAGGTCTCTTTGGCAGGGTGTACAGAGCACATGTAGGGGGAAACTGCCGCACTTTCCATGGTCTAGTTTTTTTTCCTGTCATTGAAAATCCCTTCCTATCTCCTTCATGTCCCTTACAAGCTCCTCCCTAGTGAAGTTAGAAATCTGGCCTTTGTGTCTGATGGTCACAAAGTACAGAACACGTTCTCTCAGCAAGAAAATGTCCTGTGGAGGCTAAATGCCATTTTGTCAGTGCCCATGGCAGCATTGCACACCGTGGGCTGAGCCTGTTGGAAAACCTAGTGCAGGACTGAAGCATCCTGCATCCTTAGACACCATCCTGCAAATCCTGCCACAGTGGTGGTGCCCATGTCTGGCACAAGCTATAAACCAAATTCTGTGCCCAGTTTGGGTAGCAAGGCTAGGCAAGAACAAGGCCTCCTGACTGTGCGGCAGCTCCCTTGAAACTACTGTTAAAAGCTGACACCACCCCATCCATCCTTCCCCTGGCATGGCCACCCAGCCCTGCCTTGCCCCATGGGCAGACCCCAGAAGAGGGTGCATGGACACACTGGGTCCATGTGCTGGAGCGATGCAAAGCAAAGGAGCACACTCAGCTGTTAAATTAACATCTGCAAGTGGCACAGTGCTATGGGATGAAGACCCATTTCTTTTACTTTGATTTGATCTTATTTTCCTAAGCAGGGAAATGCCCCAGTGACAGCATCGCTGCAGATGGCATCACAAAGCCCCAGCTGGCACCAGCTGAGTTGGCACTGTCAGATTATCATGTTCGAGTTTGAGTCTGTCTTTTCTTCCCCGCCCTCCCCGCTTTGCTGTGCTAATAGCATTTCTATTACTGTATAAGCCTCAGTCAGCTCCGTCAAAAGGACAGAGACCAATACAAAAATTTCATTATCACTGGCAAAAAAGGGGTGACAGAAAAAGCTAAATGATGCTAGTCTATTTTTAAAAATTCTTTCTTTTTTCCTCCACTCCCCCCTCCCTTCTTCTGGGCTTAAAGGAAGGCTGGAATTGAAGTCGCAGGGTCTCCAGGGCAGTACTGCAGAGCAGCACTGCTTAATGGGGCAGCTGGTGGAGAGAGCAGAACACATGTTTCCTTTGCAGTTTTCATCTTCATACTTCACAGGGCCCAGGGACTGATTGATGGAATTCTTTTTTTTTTTAAACATAGCTTTCTCGAGGCCTAGAGCCTGCCCCTCTCAGCCACACTGAACATATGTCCACATATTCCCTTGGGCAGTATTTAAATGTGTGCATCCATGTGGCTGTATTTGTTTAGTGTGTGCTCCCACTGATCTAATGGGACCTTTCCCATGACCCGTTGCTTCCCTAAGTTTGCCACTTGCTGCTGTCAGGAGAGAGAGGCTTTAACTTGGATGGCTGTAGCTGTAAATGAATGTGATTTTTTTTTTCCCTTTTCAGTCCTTTCGACTGAACCCTCTTGCTGATGGATCATCTGATGCAGTTTAGTTGAGAACCCTTCCTTGTGCTGTTAAAAAACCAAACCTAAACAAACCCCATCTGTTACAATCCTATGTCGATCTATGTGAATGCAAAATTTGCCGGGCTGCTCTCTGTGTGTTAATAAGCCATCCTCTGAGAACAACATTCGCTCCTGGAAAATGCCGGGTAAGATGTGCATTGCTTGCTACCTTGAATACCTCTGATGCTAAACTTTCCTGGGAACAGGAAAAGCAGTGGCTGCACATAGCACTCACATCCCTCTGTGATACTGTGTGGTATTGAAGTTTCCCAAGACAGACAGCTCAGAATAAAACTATCTTTGACATTTCCAGCATATACAATCTGCTTGAGTAATACCAATACTGCTCAGAGGCTGAGACTAGAAGCAGATTATTTACATTTCCAACTATTGCAGCTTCATGAGGAGGCCTGGCCACATCATACCTTTGCTCTGTCTTTCTTTTTCAGCTAAAAGCTTGGAGAATCAGACATGACACAGGTAGATGAAGTGTTTCAATGGGTGCAGAAGTCATGATGGCTTGATACAGCTGACAAAGTGAAAAACTGTGTAAATTTTCCACAACCAGCATTTGTACATATTTAAAGCTGTGCCAAGGAATACTATAATGAATGCAAACATTATAACCAGTGTAAATTAAAGCATTATATTATCTGCTAGAGTTCTTGTTTGAGAGTGGAGCTTTCCTGTGCAGCAGTCGAGCAGCAAGACTGTCCCTGCCCTGAAGAGCTGAAGTGAAACATCAGAAGGCTGAGGGGGAAGGCAAGGCTGAGAGCTGAGATGAGCTGCCCTCATGCCCCTGCCAAGCTGTACATGGGATGCCTCTTCTCTGGCCTTCTGGCAAGTGCCCACAGTGCTGCACCACGATGAATTCAGCTCAAGGTGAGCCTGAGAGCAAACCTTCCATCTCTGTGCCATGGGCATGGGTTAGGGGTCCCTCTTCCAGCACTCTCCACATGGGTCGTGCTGGCAGCCAAGAATAGCATATGGGAATTCACTGTGGACATCCAAATGTCAGGTGCAAACATAGGCTAAGCTATCTCTTTTAACTTGACATAGGTTGGGGAGAAAATCAGCTGAAGAACAGGAATGAATATACAAAATGCAGATTGTTAATTGTTATATATATAACTATATATAACACGCCAAAGTTTCCTGGACTTTTACTGTGTATTTGTCACTTGTCCTCTGGCTTTGTTGTTCCACTTTCCTACTGCTCTCACAGGATGATTTGTCTCGATGCTTTCTCTGGTCTCCCCCTTCATCCTCATTCCCAGAGACTGCCCACCCTGTCCACCCCTTCCTCGTGCTCTTTCTAGTTTCTCCTGTTTGTCTTTCTCACTTGCTAACATTTCAACTAACTTAACATCTGCTCCCAGGGTGATGCCTCATGTCTGTCCATTCCTGAGTAACAGTGCTGCATCTCCTCCCAGGCTGTCCACCCTTGCATATGCCCAACATCACCGAATCACAGCAGTAACTAAATTAGCGTTTGGGATTTATTGGCTGAGTCTATACCACTAAATTAAACAACTCAGGGGTGGGGAACATGGGTCATTCCCAACAGCAGCTCAGATGTCACCAGCAGCTTTTAGCAACTAGAAAGTTGAGCTGCATGGACTTTGCTACATAGCCTTAGCTGGTCACAGGGCCAGCTACCATTTTGATGGTAACAGCCCTAGCATCATTTAGACTGCTAAGATAGTGCAGCTATTGTGGCTCGTGGTGTATCAAGCTCGTGCATAAACATCATGCATTGTTCAGGTCCAGCACAATCTGCAAAAAGTGATAGCACACACAGGTACACGTTTCATAGAGGATTTCCCCCAAAGCAGTCACTCACTTCTCACCAATGCAGTCATGTTGCCTCCTGCAGGAAGGTTTTAAAAAGCCCTGCACAGCAAGCCACCACTGAGCAAATGCTGAATGCAGCCACTATATCCAAAGTGCTTTTAATAGTCAGGGTGATGAGCACAATTAAAACATCATAATATCAATTTCTAACATAGCTCTATATTTTTAATATCACATTCTGATTTTTCTCTCTCTTTTTTTAATGGCAAAAATTCAGAGGAGGCACAGTCACTGCCAAAAGCATGAGTAACAAAAGCCATCAGGTTACCTCAGGGGCTGGCAAATGACAATATGTTATTATACATATGGTAAGTCCTACTGTAGAGATGCTGTCATGTGATCTTGTGCTGGGATATTAATCACTGGTGTCTTTTTCATTCTCAAAAGGAAGTGTAAGGTGATGGATTAGCTTATTTACCCCTTCCAAGCAAATACTTATTTTCAGGTTAATTTTTAGCGTTACTTTATTTAATCCACTGAACAGTGCTCCTGCTGGAAAAGACTCTGGGAATGGGTGACTAGTGTAGCATCCTGATTTTACTAGATTTTTATTATTTATTTTGTTTGGGATTTTTTTAATTTATTTTTTTTCTGAGGATACTGGCCCCAGGAGTTTCGTAGGCACTGCTGTACACACAGAGTACCCATCACCACCCCTTCAAGGATTCAAGGCTGGTTGGAGATGCCAATTGGTACCTGCACTCTGGAGACTGTGAGTTAGACAACTGTCTCCTATCAGACCATGTTGATTGCATTAATGACTGTAATGAAGTTTCAGCTCTCGCATCTTATACGAACCTTTCCATTATCTTGCACTGATTTATCCAATTTCGATCTTTAATATGGAAGCAGCATTCTGTGCAATGGTGGCCAGAATCAGAAATAACCCTTTTTTAGGTATTTGTTCTGATGTTGAGTTAAATTTACCTTTCCTCAAGTCCATTTCTTTCTGGTGCATATCGAGAATAGGATGTCCTTTGATGGTAACTGCTCTGACCCCACCATTCACAGCCATCTCCACCATCTCTGCCAGGTTTGCCAGTCATTTTGGCAGCCTTTAATTGTCAGCTTGACCATTGGTGTCTGTGTCTAAACTGAAGAGAAACTCAGAAATGCTACCAGGTCACTGTAGAGCAGGATAAGACCCAGCTGCCAATCTCATATCCTGAATCAGGAAGTAACTTGTTAAGACTTGTGAAGCACTCAGGACCCTAAAGTAAGCCATAGCAGAGCACTACAATTCAGTTCAGATGCAACTGGTGTGATCCTTTTATGGCTTTCTCCAAGGAAAAGGTCATTTCTGACACAGAGAAAGCCTGCTTTCACCTTGGTAGTGGATAATTTTGCTGTGTTCTTGCAATGTGAGATATGAAGCACAATGGGAATGCTGAACACATAAAGCAAGCAAAGTAACTCCTCTGTGCTTGAAGGTCTCAGCTGGAGTCCTGTGTCCAGCCTGGGGCATCACGCTTCAAGATGGATGTGGACCAACTGGAAACAGTCCAGGGAAAAGTGATGAGAAAGCTCGAAAGCATAACCCATGAGGGAAGGCTGAAAGGACTGAGGTTGTTTAGAATAAAGAGAGGACTAAGAAGAGATGCAGTAACATAGATGCAGCTATGTAAGTGGTTGCTGCAAGGAGGAAGGAAATAAACTCTTCTCTATATTGGCTGTGGACAGGACAAGAAAAATAGATGGTAGCACAGGACTGCAGATGGATGCGGCCTTGGCTTTCTGACTAGGTGAAGCAGTGGGCTGAATTTGCCGGAGACAACCTGAGCAGCAGGGAAAGGGGTAAAGGAACAGCTCAGTTTGTCCCTCACCAGTACAGTCCACACCTGTAAAAGCAACATGCTCGACTCAGAGCAGAGAAGGAGCCTGGGGCTGGAAGGAATTATGACAATCAGGCCAGCTGTGGGGAGAAACAAAATGTTTGTTTGGACAATTTGCATCTGTTGCTTTTCTTAACCGGATAAGAGAGTACACTATGTAATATACACACAGCAGCCTCACTTACCGACAGAGACTTAAAATATTTATAATACAGACAAACAATGCCACGGAACTCCCCTACAAATGCAGTGATTTAATAAACACAGTACTGCAATGTAGCATTTATCTTTATTATATATAATCAGCTGTTGCTTTTAGTTGGGTAGAAATAATGTCAAACTGAGCCAAGGTAAGACGGGAAGGTTGGAAGGTTCCCGTTTCCCCAGTCCCAGACATACACACCTTTTTGGCTTTTGCTAGTACTTACGGAATTTAAAACTATGTGAGGCATAGCTAAGTACTGCCTGCTCTGGCTCCATGAAGGACTGTGCATCTCACAGACCTAATGTGGTTTGCCCCTAGCAGATCGCTCCTTTCCTCTGCCTCCAGCAATCAGTAAGGATAAACATCTTCCATAAGGCCACTGAATTAAACATGTACGTATGTGTCTAGGCAAAAGATGTGCATTGCTCCCCAGGCAAAGGTCAGCAGGATATCTTGCTGAAAACACAGGTTACCTCTAGAGGAAGATCTTTATTCTGGACAACAGGCACCAGGTCACAGACAAGCCCAACCCAGTGCTCACAATTCACATGCTATACAACATTAAAAAAAAAAGATGAAGGTGTTACACTGTGACTAGAAAGACGGTTAGTTGCTAATCACATATTAATATTATATAAATCATTTAGGTAATGACAGGCAAAATGAATTGTCTATCATCTCAGCTGCTTTTTCTCCCTGAGTGAAATGCTCTTAGTACATGTGTACACAAAAAAACCCCATACATGAGTTAAAGCTATGGGGCATTTGTCAAAGTTATTTATTTTCTCTATAAATGTAGGCATTTTTTCATATGCTTATAAATGTGATCCAGTCTGAAGCTTTATCTTTTTTCTGTAGCAATAGTTCTGTGGTCTTCTACTTTCATGTAAAATAGGGAATTGCCTGGAAGAGCATTACATCAAGAAGCCACAGTTTTTAAATGAAGTTTTGCTTCTGAAGAGAGAACTTCACAAATTACTCCAACATCAGAGTAGAAGCTGGCTCATTCTGTGCTGACTTGTAAAAACACGATGCCAGCAGGCTCTGAGAGTAGTATGAACAGTGTTTATGCAGTATGAAGGTGCAAATGGATGTAAATACACAAATATTACACATAAGGAAAACTTACTCCCTGGGCAGCATGATGCCAGAAATGTTGGTTAGCAGATTTTGTTCCACATGACCGTATCCCAGCTCACAGTAACCCAACGGGCCCCTCTCCAACAGGTCTTTCTACCCACCTGAGCTGAGACCCATATTGATATACCCAAATTACACTGGCCTGTTCTCTCCATAGTACTTTTCAAGCCAGGGTTGGGTTTTTTTCTTTTCCTTTTGATTGATGTTCACCTAGACAGCAAATTGTTTCATGCCAAAGCATGGATAAAGTTACCTAAATGGACATGACCAGTAAAGTAATCTGCTAAATAATGTTGAATACCTCACAAGTATAGGCGCCAGTGCAATCTCATCACAAATTAACTTAATTGAAAGTAGAATAGCCTCCTCCTGAAGAGTATTTACTTGCTCTTGCCTCACCTGTTGGGAAAGCACCTGGCTGTGGTGTCTCTCAATGCCAATGAGATCCCTGGAATGAAGGAAGGGATAATTTGAACAGTACGTGGATTACCTGAAGTTACAAAACACTTGGGATTAGGTGAGCTTCTCAAGAAGGCAACTAACAGGTGCTGTCATGGGTTCCCAATTGACAGTCTCTGTCACAGGAGTGTTGTCAGGCAATGATGGGAAGATGGACAAAGTTCATAAGTGATCTTTCCACCAGCCTCTGGTGATTTCCCGTAACAGTGCCTGTATGTCACGTGGATCTGCAAGTTGTATCACCATACAGTATGAAATATGCTCTTAGTAACACCTTTGGACAAGTATCAGGATGGTTTATCTAGGCTGTGCTAACACCGTGGGGCTAATGTGTTTTTTGTTGCACAGCATCACGTGGTGCCTCAGTCACCAAGCGGAAGGGAGCATGTGCCTGGGTCTCCTTCCAGAGTAGATGAGGACATGCAGGGGCAGGGATGTGACACTCTGGTGGGACTGCAGAGCAACCCATGCTTCTCTGCAGACACAGGTCTCCTGCAATTCAGGGTGCATTTGCAACACTTTTCAGCAAAGCTGCTTGGAGCAATGTGAAAATGTTATCAGGAAGATTAAGGGGAATGGTCAGTGGTGTGGCAAAACTACAGCTCTAAGCCTTCTGCACAGCCCACGTGCTGTTCAGCAATGGGAGAGGTACAGAAGGGCCTGTTGAAGGATTTCTGCTTCTTCCTTCAGAGTCCTGGATACCAGCAAAATCCCTCCTGACTCCTGTCTCATGCTTGGAGACATCCTGTGTGATAACAGGGAAGAGAAAAAGGGGTCCCTTTCTCTACATGGTTTAAGACTAGAGCTGGACACCATAACCAAGTCCACCCCAGAGCAAAGAAAGTGCCACTGATGCAGAAGATACTCATCCTGTCTCACCAGAGGGATGGTTGAGGATTACCTCCATAACCATCATCCTCACTCACAGCCAGGACAGAGGGAGTTGATGGGGCAGCACTGGGACATCCTTGCTGAAACAGGACCTTAAGGCCCCACTGGCAACCATCGGTAAATATCTGGTTCCTTGCTTGCCTTAGCAGGTGGGCATAATTGCCTGACAGGCATCAAGGTACTCATGCCTTGGGGACAAACTTGTGGTGAGAAGAGGCATGGCCACTGCTTAACAGAGCAGTCACACCATAAAAGGAGTGGCTTCAAGGCCCAGATACTGTGCAGGTGCTCCTGTGTGCTGCTTGATTCCTGAAGAGTAATGAATCTCCTCTTTTGCTTTGTGCTTACAGGCATTAAAGTGATAGTGCATCAGTGGAGCTGCAGCTCTTTAAACCCAAGTTTTGATCATAGTTGTCAAAGATACCTAGAATAAGGCAAGGAGAAGGGACTACTGTCAAGGAACTGCAGGTTGGAGAAAAAGGACATGGGGGCAGCCAGAAGTGCAGCCCAAGCAGCCAAAAGCAGCCCAACTGGCCAAGAGCTTGGTGCCTCCAAGGGAGACTCGCACAGTGATGGAGCACAAGTTGGCAATTACCTCCCCAAAAAACCTTCATCTGCTGCTTACTGTTTTTACTAGAAGTCCATTGTCATGTCTTAGCAAAACGTGAGCTGTGCCTCATCAAGGCAGAAATGTGTTTCTTCCTCCATTCCTATTTTGATGTATTTCACTTCCATATAATCTGCAGAGGGATCATTTAGCCTGTTCAAATGCCTTATTGAGGAAGGACCGCATTGTTCTTCCAGCCTTCATGCCGCATCGGAATGTGCCTCTTCCTGAGTGCCCCCACACATGGCCAGCCCGTGATAAAGCAGAGGCGGCTTTTTTCTCATTGTTTGGCTTTACCTTTGCCTTTCTCTTCCCAGCTTCATTTGTCCGAATATTAATTTGTGTTTATAACAAGAAGAGGTTCCTGCACCTCCCCTTGGTCGCTTAATTGAAGGGAAACTGAGCAACAGGTGGATCTCAGGAAATATCTTTAGTCTCCTTCGATTGTTTTTGGCACTTCTTTGAAAGAAAAGTTCAGCTCAATGCAACTGGCTATTCACTGTTTCTGGGCTAATTACTGCAGGACCCAAACGAGGAGTGTATTTGAACACTCCTAATTTAAAGACGGTGAGCTGTTCATCCGACGTGCGATTTATTATGGGCTTGGAGTTATACAAATTATTAAGGACTTTGGTGAAGCTGAGCCATACAACCAAACACATAAAGAAAAATGAATCCCTTGAGTGTTGCATAGAACAGAAATATAGTTCGTGCACAGAAACACAGCCAGCCATGAACAAGCACATTGATGTTTATGTAAGGGCTTCCTTTTAACCTATTCTTTTGTTCATAGAGAACAGCAACAGTGTACAGGAACAAAAGTATTGTCGTATGTTTGATTTTGAGAGGTGCTTGTTAATGGAGCCTGCAACTGCAAAAGAAAAGCTAACCAGGGAGACTTCTACCTCAGCTCCTTGAGTTGTGAATCTGAAAAGTCACAGAGAAGGGGTAAGGATGCTAAAGAAAACAAGTAGCATCATCCTTCAGCATGTGGTTTTATCCCAGTAATTCCCAATAGAACAAAAGAGGCAAAAGCTCACAGTGTGCTCCTTCTTTTGCTTTGTAGACAAAGCTCCCATTTCTGCTATTTTTAAAACCAGAACCCCGGGAAAATATTTCACCATTGAAAATCAGCCAAATGCATTAACGAAGCGCTCCACCTGTTACAAGAATGCAGGCAAAGGGCTGGATGATGGCAGCTCCCACTTGATGGCCAGCAATCAGAATATTTCTTACATGTCATGTACAGCGATTATTGGCCAGCTGAAAATCCAGTCTTGGCATGTGCTTTGTAGTTCAAGGCTTTAACAACTAGTCAAGTCAGAGGAAAAGAGGAAAAATGGGACCATCTTCTTTAATTTCAAGGGTAGGATGGTAGGAACACAAAATCTAGGAAAGCAGAAAGTTCTTTAAATTTTACTGGCTTAGTGATACTGAGCTCTCACCATCATAGTCTGAAATTTAGCTGCTTCTTTTTCCCCTCCATGGAGAAATGGGGCAGCTCAGCATAGAAATTTTCTGACATGCAATGTGTCATGAGCTGTTTGGAGTAGCAGTAATCAGAGGGTGTTGACAACAGCAGGGCAAGAGGTGCTACAGCAAAAACACACACACACTCAACTACAAAAGCTAGGAAAGCCAAGGACAGTGAAATCATGATTAAACAAGCATTTCTTCCCTTGACATGGCAACAGAGATGGATGTAGAAAAGCCCTGGCTTTTCAGAGATGTCTTTTTGGGTTTATAACTGTAAATACCCCCTTTTTAAAGGGATGTATTTAGGAAGCAAAACTGTTCTCTTTTCATGAATGATCTATTTTACAGGGCTTAAAAATATGTCAAGGTTTGTTGCAGTAAATCCTCCTCATGCTGTAACTGAGTAATGTAAGCAACTTGGGCTGCCGTTTAAACAATTCCCAGTGTGTGGCATGGCCAGTGCAGTTTGAAATGCCTCTGTCTATCTAAACAGAAACAGATGTTTGAACAGCAGAGCTATGCAGAAGTCATTCTTCAAACAGTAGATTAAAACATCTGTCAGGACCATTGGATGGGACCAGACAAGCAGCAACAGTATCAGCTGGGCCTGCCAGTCACATCTACCTCACCCTGGAGGTGGAAGTGAAAGGACAGGGGGATTTCGGCTGGTCTTTGCACAGGACATCCTCTTATTTTGCCGTGTTTCTCCAGCCATTTGAAAGATTTCAGACCCAGCTGGACAGAACAACTCACAACCTCTCTCAGTGTTGCCTCTTATAACTGAGGTCGTCTTCTAGATTTTCGCTTTTCCCATTAATGCCCTTTTCTGCTACTGCTGGCAGTTGATAAGAAAGCTGTGAAGTGTTGGTGACATGCCAGGTTACAGCATTTTACAGTTATTTTCATCTGTCCTTCATGTTTCAGCATTTGACTAGTTTAGTGGCATTGCAAGCAAATTCTTCAGGCCTCATTGGATCAAATATATGACAGCCGACTAATCTCTTATAACTTGCCCACAGGAGCCGTGCCACTGGCAGGATATTCATTTCCAGCTGAGCAAGAGTCCAAACCAAACCCTTGGATTAACACCTCTTTTGCACTCCCTACCCAAAATCGGAGCCAAGAAAATGATACAGAGTCAAGAAATGGTTCCAGCTTTTTTGGTGAATCAAGTCAGAGCTCTGGATCCAAAGAGTTCCTGAAGGATATCATTTTTACAGTCTGGATCTGGAATCTGAGTCTTGAATCCACCTTCTGTTTACAGCCCAGATTTATTCTTACTTCTTGTTATAGCATCCAGCAGAATAAACAGGGACAGCAGTACCCTCCAGGCTGCTCATTTTGGGGTGGAGCTGCTACAATGGCATTCCCAGCCACTTCCTTTTTCAAGTGAACTCCTGCCCCATGCAGTCAAATCAAGGTCAGGACCAAGTCTGCTACCCCAGGTCCTCAGATGGTCCCTGGGGAGTCCCTCACTACCATGGGGATACCCATGCCAGGATAGATGTTACAAGGTCCCCTGTGAACACCCATGGAGCAGGGTCCCCTGTGAAGCCAGAGGAGCCCTCCCTTCCCTGCAGGCGGGTTGCTCTCTCATCTAGTTTGTCCCCCTGCAGCCATTAATTGTGGGCTGTAGCAGCAGCAGATTACCTCACGACAGCCTGGCAGATGTGCTCTCGCTGAATAAATAAACTCATTTATACGGCTGTAATGACTGTTGCTTCTGTGCTCTCATCATGAAAACTCCAGCCTATCTACAGCAGTTTATAAACAAAGCTGCTTTGCCTTTACGGAAAAGCAATTTATGGCTGAGGAGCCTCGGCAGCGACTCGTGCCAAATAGAGCTGAGGCCATTTCTCGGGGAACAGGTGTCCACATCATTAAAGCCACCACCCCCCTTGGCATTAATTGCCGTCCCTGTTGGCACACTGAGAAAAGAAACTGGGTTTATCTGGGCCACAGAGACTGCCTTCTGCACTCCCTCCTCAAGGTAGCCCTCTGCCTCAGGCATTGCTGAGGCAGGGAGAAAGCCCAGGGCCCATTGCTTGAGAGGTACGAGGTGGATGGACCTCACTCCCTGGTGGCCTGGGCAGGGAGCACCAGGAAAATGTCACTGGCACAGGCTGGTGATGAAACAAATGTTCACAGGGGAGGAAAGACGGAAACTGTTTATTAGATGAAGCAAGTTATTTAACTTCCCCCTTCCCCTCTGTATTTATTTTAACTGTCCCCTTATTTCCCTCTCTTCACCTTTGTTTCTTCCCTTGCTTCCTTCCATTTTACATTATTATTGCAAAAAGGAAAGAAAAAAACCTTCACCTGTATTTTCTTAGCCTACTTGCAGCTTTAGAGCAATAAACTGCAACTAATAACCAAGTTGTGCCCCAAAAGGCAGCAAAGCACAGGCATGCAACCTGAAGAAATAGAGGGCTACTGTGCAAAATTCTTGGTTAGGTGGATTTCTCTCTCATCCATCTGAATTCCTCCACCTCTGTGGCCCAAGTAGCCATATGAACCAGCTGCACATCACCACAAGTGCAGAGATAAGTGGGAAGCTTGCAATTAATGGCACATCTTCCCCACAGACGGTCGTGGTGGTTAGCACCACACACGTGGTGCGTGCCCCGGGGAGAGAGTCACGCCGCAGAGCCGCCGTGTGGTTGCAGTGACTTCACCCCACTAATTACGGGCAAGGCAGGAACACGTTAGCAGCCATTTAGGGGGTTTAGGTTATATCCACACTACAAAGTAAACAGGCTGTGAGTGATGTTTTAGTTTATAACTGAACACAGGATGACTGGCTTAGTTAAATGCACTAGTAGCCTTGAGTTAGGGGATTTTTGGTGCGGCGCAGAACTCGGTTAAAATAAGTCAGGGTTTGTCCTGAAACATAGATCTCCTCCAAGAGAAAGTATTGCTCTCTGAGTGGGGTTATTCTCACATCTACATTAAGCCAGAAAAACAAATGTTTTCACTCTGACGAACTCAGTCACGAGCGCGAGGCCTGGGGATCATGACCATGAAGACATGGGAGCAGCAAGGAGCCTTTCTGGGGCTGAATCAAGGACAGCCATCCTGAGCAGCTGCCGGCCATCCCTCTGCATTACACCACCCGTGTCCACACAGCTCCTGCTGGGTCATTAGCAGGGCTTTGCTGTTCGTCAGCTGAGCACTGCGCGGTGGCTGCTCAAAGCAAGGATGCCCCATGCACTCTGCGCTCACACACCCATGTGGGGCCTCCTTCCTGCCCTCACCCACAGGCCTGCTGGGCCCATGGTGACTATTTGTGCAGCTGATTAAAACACTCAGGGTAATTGCTTCCCTCTCCCTACAGTTCCTCTCCAGCACTGGGCAGCAGTGGTGGAGCAAGTGGTGCCAGGGCCTAGCAACAAACCCAGAAGCACCAGTGTGCACCCACCCAGACCCCCTTGCAAGCATTTTGGGATTGATGAGGGGCACAGAGGAAAAGAGTTAGGCACCGAAACAGTTTTTAAGGACAAACACAGCAAGTGGCATTTTGCCTTCCATTAACTCTGCTGGTTTTACTCTCTGCAGAGTTAATTACAAATCAGTTTAATTGTTCTCTCACTTGATAACTTTCTAATCTCTCAGAGACTCTCTGCACAGCAGGCTGTAAGGTTATATTTTATCATTTCTTTCTCCATTAACCCCACCGTGTTAGTCTGTGGTCTGCTTCCTCCCTCTATCCCCTGAACATTAACAATTAAATTGATTGATTAAAACCGACTTTGGCAATGGCTCCATTGAGAACCTTCCCCCTACTCCCCGCCAGCCGCAATGGCTAACACACTGTTGGGTCACAAGCGGTGACTCGTCTATCCCTTGCACCTTCCCTCCCCATCACACCACCAAGCAAGGCAGAAAAATTGTGCAGCAGGGCATGAGTGTGCAGAGAAGTGAGGGAGAGGAACAAAAATCACTTTGAGGAATGTGCGAGCTGCCTAAAAAAAAACTAAAAAGAAAAAAAAAATAAAAACCCCTAGCAAGCTGCAAGAAAGTTGTAAAAGCACCCCAAGTCTGCCAGGAATTCAATCTTGGATACCTTACTACAGCCACCACTGACTGGCATTTCCCCATTTGACTGAACCATTCAGTGTAGTATTAAGAGTAGCTGTTGTTACAGCCCTGCTGGATGTAACGTAGAGGTGGGAGGGAAAGTGCTTGGATCATTCTCTTCTCCTTCGTCCGTTGCACTGGGGTTAGACAGCCTGTAGGTCACACTTGCAGGGTACAGAGGACCTGGGAGTCCTGCAGATACTCCCAGGTGGAGTTCACTCTACCTTCAACAAGTGTTATTGGCTGGATGCAAGAAAGATCAACGTTTCTTTTCAAAAACAAATAATGCAGAATTCTCCCACAGCGTCCTCAAACACAGCGTTGAATTGCTGCTCATTTTTCTGGACCATCCCAGTAGCTCACTGACTGTGCTTGTTGGTTAAATTTGAACGTAGTTGAGTACTCTGAACTTATTTTTCAACTCTACCAAAAATCCTTCCCTGAAAACTTAATCCACAACATTTCTTACTTGGCAGATGTGGTTGGTTCATTGGTCTGTCTCAGGGGGAGGAAGAAACCAGATACACTAAAAGTATGATATTTTGTACATTTTTTGGTTTGACTTTTTGAACATAATTATTTTCTGACTTATGATTTTGTCTCTGATATGATGTGTCCTGTGTGCACTAGATCTCTTTTGTTTTCTTTGTTTTACTGAGCATATCTATCTCTTACTGAGGCTGGTTTTGTTTCTGCAGGCAGGAGCAACCCAGAGTTAGGAGACTATCACAAAAGGACCCCACACAGCTTGTGGTTTATTTACGTAGTTTAACTCTGAATTGGTGTAAAGTTCAGAAGAAACCTCGCTACTGCAGTAAGCTTTGGATTATGCCCTAAAGAGAGGACAAGGAGAGTTTGCTTTGTCCACATCAAGGCGTTTCCAGGTAAAAGTAACATCCAGAAACTTCCAGACTGAGTCACAGAGGGGAAATGGAGTGCTGACCAGCTGGCCTTGCTATGTGTGGGAGACCCAACCACCAACAACCTTTCTATGACCCACCAGCCTTAATCAGGTTAACTGAACATTTGCAAAATGAGGGAATGTTCTATGTGACCTGACTTGAGCCGTTCTATTGGATAAGATTAACAGCATGAGCCATTAGAATCTGATAATATTAATTAGTACCAGGCTTGCATGTGTTGGTCTCTCACTCTAAATAAGCATATGATCCCAGAATGAGACTGCTGTGTGCTGCAGACACAGGGCAGGAAGGCATACCTTGCTTTAAGGCACGTAGAAGGTAAGTGTAGGCAGAACACAACAGAGAGGAATAAAACTCTTGTCCACCGAGTCCTCATTCTGGCCCCAAATCACTTGACGACAAGTTGTCATCAGAAAAAAGTTGTGCAACAGAAGATATCAGTCTGATGCAGAAATTAATGTGAAAACTTTTCACTCTGAAAAGCTCTGTAAAGTTTCTTACTAAATGGTCATAACAGACTCTTCCAATTGCCTTGTCTGTGAGTCTGAAAACTTTTTGCTTGTTGGCAATTGTATATGTACGTAGGCTGCAGTAACTTACCAATGCCTTTTTCTTTAAAAGCCAGTATGTTATTTGAATACACACTTTTCAGTCAAGTAAGTAATTTAAATGGGCATATGGCCTTAGGACATGCCAGATCAAAACTGTCACATACTCTTGGGAAATCTGGAAGTAGATCCCAACCTCATAAGTCATCATGGTAATTGTAAAGGATAGAAAACAGACCACTGACTTAATCACTTCTGAAATATGTACCTATGTTTGGATCTGAACTCTGACTGAGATTTTCAACAGTATTAGATGGCTTGTTTTTCAGAGAGCCATTTCTCAGCGTTTCTGTAAATTAGGCCTGAAATCAGACACAAGTTTGACACACAGACGCAACTCAGCCTCAACCACCCATACTTTTCGAAAATCTTCATTTCTACTTCATTATCAAAGCATCAGGGAAGAAGCATTTGCCAACGTCCTTAGAAACAAAACACTACATATTAGCAACAACTCTTTTCTTTAATGTCAGTTGTATTTTTCAGAGTGATACTTTGCTATTTGTAGGACTTCAAGCTTTTGGAAAACAATGCCTATGTGGTTAGTAAATCATGAAGGCCTTCAAAGTCCACGCAAGGCACTGAAATTATTTGAAAAAATTTTTTCCATCAGAAAATAATGCACTAGGATTGGGTACCTATCAGCTTGTACCTAACTTTTATATCATATCAAGTAGAGGTATCCATTATACCCTAGACTACATTTACGTTTTCACACCTGGGAGACAGTCCTCCAATCCAGGTGCAGCACCAAGCCCAGCTAATGGCTCTTTTCTGGTTGAGATTTGGGCACTAGCTGTCCTCCTCTGTCAGATTTCTTTTGTCATTGTGCTACCTGCACAGCTGGAAGTGCCCAAGACACCAGAGCACATTGTGCTGCATGTTAAACAGCGGGTCTAAATGGGACAATACAGATTAATTCAATGCTCATGGTAAACTACTCACATGTCTAGTCAATCTGATGGAATTATATTTCAAAAAGTGATCCGAGGGATTTTTTGACATGTTATATTTTTTGTTTTTCTCTGGTGGCAACTTCAGTGACTATGAAGATGAGAACAGCAATCTTCAGCTTTTGTTACTATTCCAGACTAGACCATGCCATATACCAATATCAGCACAGTTACTGGAAGAGTTACTCCTGGGAGCACTGTGAGCCATTTTCTACTTTGCTGAACTCAACATCACCTCAACATGTAAACCAGAACCTCTTAGAAAAAATCCACCATGAAATGTCCAAAGTAACCTTTAGCTTACCAGTTGCCATTCCTGCAAGACAAAATGTAGCAACATATTTATCTGCTGAAAGCTGGGTCCTCTTTATTTCACATTTAAAACTGTAATTTCCATCCTAGCTCAGGGACCAGTTTTCATACCTCTGCTCTGACTGCAGAGGATTGTATTATTCTTTAGAATAGCCATGCTGCTATTAAAAAAAAAGGTGGTGGGTGAAAACCCAAAACCCAGGGGAATTTCTGGCATGAAGGACACGGACCTGAGGTGAAGAACACTTGTAAAAGGAAGGTAGGAAAAAGACAGTTGCAGATACCTGGGAAGATGACCATCAGCCATGCTTTTCTCCCTCAGTTTGGACTAAGTGATAATTATGGCTTTTCTGTATTCCAGAGGAGTATATTAATTGGCTGCATGCAGCAGCACACAGCTGAAGCTACTGTCCGACACCCTGAACTTCCAGCTGTTAGAATTTTCTGCACAGCTTTTATGCCATCCCATGATTAAATGACAGAGATTTCAGCACGGTGTTAGCAGCTATAGCAGCCACCTTCAGCTCTGGCAGGGATGCTTAA
>NW_010197339.1:48393-49674 GCF_000695765.1 Mesitornis unicolor | reverse complement strand
GGAAAGAGTCTGAAAAAATGGTCTCCTAAAATGTACCTTCATGGAATTGTTTTCTGGGAAAATGGTCCATTTTGGGCTAACTGGCCAATGTAAATGTCAAGGAGTAAATATTCTTCATGGTGAGTATCTAGCCAAGAGTATTTTTGAACTTTCAACTTCTTTTCATGGATTGTATTTATTTTTTTTTGCCACTTCACAATGTCACAGATATAAAGCTTAAATAGCAAAATTGGCATGGTGCTGAGAGAGCTGAGCAACGCAGCCCTGACACTGTGAGATTGCATGGCCCCCTTCAGCCTCCAGAAACAAAAACTTCATTTACACCAACACTGACTTTTCATTTTCAGTCTATGTGGTCCAAAGCCAGTCCTGGTTCCTGACTTCATTACTTATCACATGCCAAGGCCTATGAAAAATAGTTGTATTAATGTAAAGCTATTCTTCCCATCCTTGCTTGGCCAGTTTAGCTCCTCTCTCACCAGCCTTCAGGAGCTCCCACCTGGAACTTTGCTGTGCCGCGTCATGGTGTGTCCCTCCAGAGATACCTCTATTTTAGCAGCTGCTGAAATGATCTCTGTCTACAATTTTGAAGGCAGGAGCTTTACTTGAGCAAGGGAGTAGGACAACCCCACTTGGTACCTATTTATTTTTCTTGGTTGTGACTGTGGATGGAGAAGACGAGGAAGAAATAGGTTGTCTTCTCTTGTAATTTGTCACATTAGGTTTTAATTTTCTTTGAGGATTGCGAACTGAGGGTTGCCACCTCACTTTGTGCTTCGCATTTAGCTGCTTTTACATGAGTCTGATTTTGAGTTGATTCCTTTGTAAGCACTCTGTGATGCACAAAAGCCAAAAGGGAAAAGAAATAATCCCCACCCACTCTGAGATAGTCTATTGAACTTTGTTTTCCAATTACCTAACAAATTGCTGACTAAGGACAGGATAGGGCGGTGGAAATATAAGACCTAAAGGCACTGTACATTCCTCATCTTTAATGACCAGAAAAAGTAGGTGTTTGCTGGTGGTTTTAGCCAATTTGCAATTTATCTTGGTTTTAGCCCAAGCAGGCTCGAAACCAAGACAAACATTCTTTGATGTAATCTAATTGTGACTAAGACCGTTTGCATAAAGGTTTCGCAGCTAGGATAGGAAGAGGAAAAAGACCTTGAAAGCATTCCAGTGGAAAAGTCATGTGCACCAGGCTTTCGGCTGCACCAATGGCGCCCAACAGCCCATTGTTTTAGTTGCGGCTTAAATTAATACCTGACAGCAAAGGCATTA
>NW_010197339.1:0-48362 GCF_000695765.1 Mesitornis unicolor | reverse complement strand
CTGCTGAAGTCATGTATTTGCTTATTCTTGTTTTTTTTCCAATCATGTTTGTACAATGATAGCCTCAGGTGAAGAACTAATAGGAAAAATGTCCTTCCCCTGCTTCTATTCCCACTCCCTTCCAAAAATATATTTAATATTCTAACTTGAAAACTATTCCCAAATACATTAGCCAGACCAGGCTAGCCTCACAAATTAACAAAACTTCACACAGTTGCCAAGGGTAGAGAGTCTGGAAAGTGCCGCAAGAGGTCCTGAATTTGTGCAAGGCAAGTACAAACAGTGTCTAATTTTTTCTCATACCACCAAGCTGCGAGTCTCTCTCTTTGGAGGCTATCCCACAGCAGAGCCAATGACTCAACTGGACTCAGCAGCAAGATGTGCATTTTAAAGGTAGTGAGGGGTTCTTCTTCACCAGTTGCCTTTGACCCAGTGTGTGGAGAGGCTAGGCTGTAAGGTCATTAAGGAAAAGCAAATCTGAGAGACATTCTGGTCTGGACAATGCATCAATGCATCAATGCGATTCATAACCTACTTCTCTAGGTGCCCATGTATGCAGCAGAAATGCCAGGTTTTGATTCTGATTCTCCTTTCCTATCCAGCCCATCATCTCTGAATTACACCAGCTTAACTCTAATAAAAGTCAGACCACAGGATTTTTTAGTGTCACAGAATCGAGAATGTGGTGCCAGATTGTCATTCTGCTTGTCACTGTAACACATTTGCTGCTAATAATCTGTTATGGTTTATTTTCCAGTCTTTCAAACACAGAGTCCTCCAAATTCCTACTAGGGACTGTGGCTAGTACGGTACAATAAGCAATTTCTGTACTAGGTACTGTAATTCAGCTTTCAAATTGACCTGAAAATTTACCAGCCCAGGCATAGAATCTGCTCATTCGACCTTTATAGTTAATGATAATGAAAACATCCAGCGATATTTTACCCTTCTGCCAAAATACTCAGGCCTGTGCTTGAGTCATAATCTGCAATAGAGCAACTGTAAGAAACTGGGAAAGCATCCATATGTACCTATTGCTGTATTGCTATATGCTTGTGAAATTAAATTAAATCTTGAAAAATCGAAACATTAACTATTTAAAACTCATCCATGCTATTTAGAGGTGGGCTGCTCTGTAATGAACACATAGTATCCTGTCTACAGGACAGAAATCTTTCTCAGCTAAGCTGCTAAATTTTACATTTCTATCTACAGCAAAAGACTTGAGTCTTGGATGCCACTATCACATTTCTGATTTCTTTCACATTCTAAATAATGATCTGATTTTGAATTTCATTCAGAAATTTGTTCTCTTTGCCTTCTTCTTGAAGACCTATAGATAGTCAAATTACTTTTGGGGTAGTGGCTTGTTAACCAGATGACAGTGCTAGGAGGGCATGTAAAAGGATGTCGAGATATCCACATTCTCTGTTCTTAAATCTTTGTGAAATAAGACCATAACGAGCTCAATGATTAGTTCAGGAGAATTTCTCTGGAGGCAGTAGATGGCTAATATATATTCTGTGTCCTTTAAGTCAACCAAAGTGACAACTGAGAGACAGTATCTTAACAGCCCTGAATATTGCAATCCAAAAGAAACGCAACACTGATTAAATTCAAGGGATTCTCTAGGTGTTACTGTTCTCGTAACATTCTCAGCAAATTCTGAAAAGCTGCTAGTTTTTGGGATAATGACTTTATAAATTTATGCTGCTGATTAATAAGAGCTGTTATTTATGGTGAAAATCACACAACTGCTGGGTCTAAAGGCTTCTTTGGGGCTGAGAGCTTTCTGTACAGAAAGTTGTTGTTGGGAAACAAGGGACTGGTGTGTTACTGTAAAGGATAGGTTGTAAAAGGGATGCTTAAAAGGGGCCCAATATGGTTTGGATTGCAGCCAAGGTCTTGCATAACAGGATGCCTCATAAAAGAAAGGCTTAGAAGAGTATGGTTAAAACACAGACGTTTCTTTTGAGCAGAGATGTGCCAACGGGAGGATCATTGACAAATCTTTTTTAACTATTATGTGTGCATATAATTAAAAAATGTTGGTGTTTGCAGCCATTCCCAGATGATGTTGACTGGTTCAGAGTATCATAGTTTGGTTTTTTTTTAAAAAAGGACACACTAAATGCAATTCAGCCAGGATTATTTTTCTGTGGGTAAACTAGTCATATTTTAATGTCCTTCAAGGACCAGAATTAGGAATGCCCCCTAAACCTTCCAATGAGGAGCACAGTGTTCAAAGCTAGATGTGATTGCTAATCTGGGACAAATGTCTGGCAAAGGCACATGGCAGCGTGATATCCAGTCTCGGGTGGCCAGACAGGAGTTCAAGGGTAGACATTTGCATCTAACAGGCAAGCCAGGAAACCGCTAGGTTGGTAACAGAGACTTCACTGGAAATTAGAGAAAATTATCTTAGTAATGATAACGGAGAGGACCTTTTAACTCCAGCCTAATTGCCTGGCAAGTATTTGCATTTTTCTACTTTGTATTCAGAATCCACTAACAGTGTTTTAGAGCAAGGTGTGTAAAAATATAATTTCTGGCTCCTTTGCATTTCTAGAGGCAATACGTGGTGTCAGCTTCCAGAAAACACTACACAAGAGTAACAGGCTGCCTAGTAGCCCTAGCATGAGGGCTCAGGAACTGAAGGAAAACCACCTCAATGGAAATGTTAACACAATCTCTTTATGATTCCTTCTCACCACCATTATGAAGCTCTGTGTTGAATCTACTGCTGGAAAATGTCTACACTTGGCAAAGCTGGTTCTCTAGGACAGGTTTGGTCACCAGCCTTACCTCTGGTCTCTGCTGCTTGAGGAAAGCAGCTGCAGCTCATTGCAGCAGTTCATACACACAGGAGGGGTAGCCTTGTTGATAGTTTTCACTAATGGTAAAATACTGGTTAGGAAAATGCAGCTGGCCACTGCTTTCTGTAAAGATTCCTGTTCCCTGAGTTTTAGAAGCAGACGAAAAGGATGAGGACACTGGGATTTCACTCAGATCATAAATAAAACCTCTGCAGCTGCTGCTATCAAAAAGATGATGGCTTGAAAAAAGAAATGAAAATATATGTGGCACATCCAGTGCACTTTTTTTCTGAACGAAAACCTAGGAGTGGCATAAAGAAAGGCCAGGAGAGAATATAGTGTGTGCCTGGCCCCTCTCAATATGTAGGACATTAGCCACAAGCTCCATAGTTAAGTTCTTCAGTTATCAGGAATAAATACAGACTTGAGTATACATAGTCTAGACAGAGCTTTCTCATTCTATCAGAGAAACAATGGTTTTAACTTCGCCTGGAAGTAGTTACGGCATTGTAAAGGTTTCAAATCCTGCCTTCACCCTTGGTCTGGGACATCTAAGCACTTGCATTTTTCAAACTAGAGGAGCCTGGTGAGCATAATAGGCAATGGCATTGCCATTTTCCATCACATTTCCTGCTTAATGGTGAGACAGATTCCTGGGTAATGTTACTGCAGGCTGAGTCTTTCCTCATTCACTGGCCAAGTCAGAGCTCAGGAGAAGCCCCACTGAAGGAGCTGAGGAAGGACAGATGTTTTTGAGAAAAGCAACACCAGCCACAGATGTACAAATGCAGTCAGCTCCTGGGATATGCCTCTGACTGCTGTGGGAAATATACACCCCACTAACCCTCCACCCACCTCCAAACTACTGAGCATCACTTGGCATCACTTTCAGAGGAGCAAGTTAAAAACTCATCAACATTGTGTTTACTTTAGCTGTCTGAGGAGAAATCAGCTATGAGCCCAAGAAGAAATCGTCATACACCTTCAAGGTTCGTACTTAGCATGGTTCTCCATGTGAGCGTAACACTGAGACAGCACAAGATCTTCTCCAGAATGATTCCTCTCACAGTTGTAGTGGTGTAAATATAAACCCACAGTAGATGTCCTTTCAGCATTCTGCTCCACATCTACACTGTCAAGAATGAGACAGTTTTGTTGTCATGGCCAAAAACATGTCCTCAGTTTCTAGTGTGTTGTCGTGAAATAAAAATATAATTGCAGTTTTTGCAATATCTCATTTTTCTGTGTATGTGTGCTACTGGGTTGTATCAAAGGAGATGAACAAGTAGGGCTACAGCTTTAGACTGAGGAAAGATGTTTGCTGAGGTATTGCAAAGAAGCAGGAAGAAATCAGATGAGTTATTGCCTTCTGGTGCCCATTTGATGCTGTGGTTCTGGAAACAGAAAAGGTTCCTCTGAGCTCCAGGAAGCAGTGGCAGCTCTTTGGTAGAGTAAATCAATATTTAAATGTAACAAAAATTCCTCCTCATTCTCTGGGCCTCCAAGAATGACACAAACACTGTATTTTAAGTGCTCTCCTCTTTAATATCAGCTTTTTATTTAACTACAGAAATGCTTATATCTAATCAATTATAGCATAGAATATGAAACATACTTTCTCTACATAGTGCTCTTCCAAAATGGAGTGCTCCCATGCTATAGTTTGTGGAATGGTGGCTTTTTACTAAGCACCCAACCCTGTGATAAACTGCTTGATGAAATAGCAACGTCTGGTGAACAGAAGGGTCTTACCGGACCACTGCAGTAGAAGGAGAAAACATGCGAGCTGAGTAGTCAGATGTGATAGAAAGATTGGGAGCCAGGTAGCCTCCAATAGACATTTTCAGACTTAGCTATAAGTCCTCTTCAGATAGGTATCTGAACACAGATCTAAACCAAGCCTGGATCCACACACTGTAATTACCCACCTGGTGTAAAGTAATTGCACATTGCAATTACCCCACCTTTAATACACTGGGGCCTGAAGCTATTCTTGCTGATGTATCATTTCACTGAATACAATGAGTTCAAATCCCAGAGTAAAAAACCTTAAAAATTGGAAAAAAAAAATCAACAAAACAAAAAGCAAAAGTGGAACTTGCAAACTTGTAATGTGTAACAAGAGGAGAAGGAGGTCCATGTTGGAGTTTGTGTCAGTAGAATCAGAGATTAAAATGTTATCACTCAATATATCTGTCAATGTTTTGATGTAGGCATCCTATTGTATACTACAGGTTTCATTCCACCAGACTCATTAAAAATAAAATAAAATCAAAATTTGCCCCAATGCAAAATATAACTGAAATTCTGGCATCACTGTGTGCTTCTTTTTTTTCTTTTTTGCTTTGTATGTATATATTTGTGTATAGTTTGGAAAGTAACTATAGCATATTCTACCAGAAGTCAGACAGGTCAATCTCTGTGAATTCAAGATAAAGCTGCATGCCTTGAAAAAAAAGTCAGGTCTGGAGACCAGGCTTGAGATAAACAGCCATCTGAAAGATAATAGATCTGCCTGACATTGTTGTGTCCAGTAAATCATAACAATACCTCAGAATACTGGAGAAAGGCCAGGAATTGATGACTTACATTATTGTTTTATTATCACATTTTGGAAAGGTAAAACTAATAGCGCTGTTTACTTTAACTGATATTAACTTATTCTTAACTCATGGCTGCCCAAAATTATTCTGCTTCAGACCACAACATCCTTGCTTTTCGGCTGTGCTAAGAAAATGGCCTGCCAAATAGGTCAGAGGAAAGAGAGCCGGGGAAGAAGGGAAACAGCATTCGGGAGGGCAACATGCACCTGCTTGGGCTGCATTTCAAGCTCATTCTTCTTTGCCCTTTTCCTGTGATGGAGTGATTCCTGTAGAAGCTCTTTGCCTTGTTAAAGATGAATATAAATAATGCTGCAAAGAAAAACAAAAAGGCAACTATTTTCACAGCCATATTGCAGAACCTTTTCTATTATAGAGATGTGTTTTCCAAAGGCCTTTTCCCAATGTGCATGTGGTGAACACATGCAAAACACACAGTGAGGAACATGAAGTGGTGAGCACATGTCCAGGAGTGAAGTACAAACTGTGATATTCGCCACTGGTTTCTGGGAGAGAGGCAGACAGACCCTAACTGGGGCTTCTGGTTTGCTTGCTTGGTTTATTTGCAGATATTGAGCATCCTGGAGAGTGGGCAGCTCCATGCATTTGGTGAATGCTTAGATGACATGGAAAGCAGAGCCTTAGAGAGAGCTGGTGTCCATGTGGAAGGCCTCTGACCAGTTTCTTCTGCTGTCAAACTACTTTCAATTCAACTGCCATCAAGAGGTAATGCCATAAAAAGGGAAGCAAGGCATCCTGCTGGGGTCTGCCGCAACCAGGCACTTTGAAGGATTTGGACTGTTCGTGTAACACTGCCTAAGATGCTAGTGAGTTTAGATCTCCTTGGTGAGACCTCTGCATCTCTGACCAAGTTACCCTCCATGGTTCAATGTGCCTTCCCTGCAGCAAACATCAGAGAAGAAAACTCTTTTTTTGAATCCATTGCACAATGCGAAAAGGAAGAGTGACTAATTCTTGGGTCTAATATCAGTATGTATCTAAACTCCTAGTGGGTAGACTGTAAATAGCTCTACTAGGTTTATATCTAAACTCCTAATGAGCAGACTGTAAATATTTGCTTAGAATTTCTTGCTTTTACAGGGGCAAACAAAACTCTCCACAAACCACTTTGAGTTTTTATCATACTGTTGTTCTGATACCTTGTTTTAAAACATTTTCATCAAAAAGATACTAGAAGGGTTTGAAGGACACTGCTGTCTTAGTTCACAGAGTAAAATGTAGAGATGAGCTGTGAGTTAACTCTCTGAAGCTCAGGTCTCGACAGATCTGTTAGCTGCTCTCTCCCTGCAGAAGGAGGCTGCCTTTTACAGGACCTCTGCAAACAGGCAGGACTGAGCCCTGTACACCATTCTTGCTGATGGGCTATGGACCAGCACAGACTCAGGCCCTGTTAGGACACAGTTGTGCAAAGAATGAGCTGGTTTTGCCCATTTCATCACCAAACTCATACCGAACCAAGTCTTTTAGACAGTTCCTGCTCAGCTCCCATTTTGCTCAAATTCTCCCTATCATTTTGAGCCCTCTGTGTTTCTGCTTTTGGCTTGAAGAATAAAAATGCCAGGGAAAAAAAATGATATTCTCACAAAATTTCAAACATAACAGCAATGCTTTGGAAATCTTACTGGAAAAAATTCTTTTGAAATTCCTGGCCTGCACAATTAGAGTTGATTGTAATTTATGGTAATTCAATGAAATAAACATGTCAGTTTAATCCTGCAGAGGAAAAAAAGAAGGTGTGTTTCTCCTGAAAAAACTTTGGAGTGATGTTACATGTCTTTGCAATGGGCACTGAGTCAGTTCTCATTTTCTTTCTTCTTTCGAAACTTGGCCCTTTTCAAGGCAATTCTTTCCCCTGCTCAGCTTGGACCTGACATCAGAAGAGCAGCAGAAATCTGAGACCCCAACTACAGTAAACTTATCTGGCTATCTGCAACCTATGAGACAGCCCCACACTTCATTGAAAGTACTGAAAGTACTTACCTTGCACACAACAATCACATCAACCAGGAGAGGACATTATCTGTCCAGCAAGGCCATCTTTCAGGGATTTCACTTGAAAACAGTTTCACTCTTCTCAAAGATTTTCATCCTTCACCACAAATTCCCCTTGTGCTCTTGTCAGGAGTCAAGCCTGCATCACTCTTAAAAGACCCAGTCATTTCGGTTTCCAAATTAGGTGTTACTTGCAATATGTAGAGTAGTTACTTACAAGACAACTGTGTGCACTCTCCATGGCTCTATTTTCATGAGCTGAAATGAAATCTCACTGGGATCTCCAGTAGATTTTCCTTCTTTCTTAACCTGGTAGTGAAAGACAGAGGGCAAGTGACACCTGAGGATGGTGTGCCGAAGGCTGGTTCCATTTGCAGAGGTGTGCTGGTGTCAGGAGTGGTCTGTGGTGTCCTGGTTCTTCCTTTGCACCTCAAACTATTCAGGCCTCTCTGGCTACTGTCATGACTCCATGCTGGAAAAAGCAACACTAGGGGTACACAGGACAAACATTCTCTTGAGTATCCATATTAAGGGATTTTTAAGGCAAGATGCATATGATTTTTTTTTTAATTCCACAAGTACTCCTTGTTCCTGACTCTGTGTGTGTGTGCGTGTGTGTGTGTGTGTGTGTGTGTGTTTCCACACCTGTGCACATATGTGTACTTTGTGTGTATATTCACCTGCACAAATGCTCTGCTTCTTTATAGGCTATGATTGAAGATGTTTGCTTGCTGAAACTATTGGTACCATCTGATCTCATGAAGCAGTCTGATCTTCCACAGATTTCTCCTCCAAGACAAGTAAGAATGGCTATTTTTTGACCTGTCACTTGTAGATGAAAGTAAAAATGGAAAAGAAGGACTTTCCAAGCAAAGATTCAATGTTTGGCATCCAGGCATTTCAAATGTAGTTTTATGGACAGATACCAAAATGTACAACCTGATGCAACTCAAAGTTTTAGGAACAAAAATTCCAAACGTATCACATGGAGTACTTCACAACACACTGACTAGGTAACACTGTTTATTACACACTGAAAGGTTCATAGCAGTAATAATATGGCAAAAGGAGATTACTCTTGGAGGCAGTGACACAGCATTGACCAAAAAGGATCTTCCAAACATTTAACTGAAAATGTAACACCAAACCCCCCAAAAAATTGACATTACTGAGGGTCCTTATTGTCTTCTTCAACTTTGAATTCTCTTCTGTGTGCTTGGCTAACCACAAGATAAACTCGTCCACCTTCATTCTCCAAATATGTACTTCATTCAGACGATTTAAATTGAAAGTGTTCCTGTGAAGTCCTGAGAGTGATTCGGACTAATCTCCTTTACTGTGATGGAAAATTAGGAAATAAAGACAGACAGTTATTTCATTTAGAAAATCAGCTATTTTAATCTGCTGATGCGGTATCCTTTTGTTGGCAAAAAATAACAGGCACAGAGATATAGTAAGAAGACCAATCCTGTAGCTTCACCTTTTCCATGTTTGATATGCTTAGTGATGTGGGACAAGTGGTTGAGATTTACAACATCAGTGAAAGACAGGTTAAAGCATGGTTACATGATCTCTGTCATGATGATTCAGCAATGAGACATGAGTATAGCCTAAAGTCTCCCACAGGTCGAGTACTCCTCACTAGGTCACATTTTGTATCACACTCTATGACAAGATCTCTGATTGCTCCAGGAGAAGACTCCTAAATATTGAAAAAGTGACACATCAGAGCCAAGAACTCCCTTCAGAACTAGGAGGAGAGTTTTCATTCTAGGGATTTGCCCTCAAACATAGGACTTGCTGAAAGAAACAGATTAATCTGTGGTGGCATTAAAAGATGCACCTGCTTAACAACAGGGCAGAACTTGGCCACCTTAATCAAAATGAAAAGTAATAGAAGACAGCTTCATCTGAGTGACTACTTACATGAAAATACTATTATCAGATGCACTAGAAGACAAACATAAAAAAACAGTAGGAGAGAAAATGGCCCTTTTCAGATGAAGCTTAGAAAAAGATGAGAAGTCAGCATGGTCATGCAAAGGACACAAGGTTTCCAAGTCCAGTGTTAGGTTTCCCTGTCAGCTGGCTGGTTGTGTGAAGAGACATGATGGGGCAGGATGAGCAGGAAGGTAAGGATGCCTGAACAGCTTCCAGTACCAGATCATAAGATTGTCCGTACTGATTAAGGCCAAAGATCTGTTTTCTCAACCTCTGCTAATCTACACCTTCAAGATTTACAGATGTAGAGCCACTATTTTTGTGTTCAAGCTTCCAGGAGTGAATATATTCTTCCAAAACCAAGAAATGACCTTTGTTTAATGTTGTCTGTAAATGGCCTACTGCAGTCCTTCTTTGTGATTCGTAGTCTTCCCCTCTATAAATAAAATGAGGGTTTGATGTCCCAGCTCTTTGCTCTTGGCTTCTCAACTTCCTTCCTGTCAGTATCGTTCCCTAATTACAGAATCAACAGAATCACACAACATTCTTACACATCTTTCAGAAGTGTCTGATACTGTTACGAGGACTTTGGCCAGTCCTGTGCTTCTAAACTGACTGATCGTGCTGAAACCCTAGCTGTCTTCTCAGCTCCAAATGGGAGCTAGAAGGTCTGCACCAACACTATACTTTACTTTTGCAGGGAATGTGAGGGTCGATTGAGTAGGGTAAGTTAACAATTGACTCTGCTGCAAATACACTCGTTGTCTTTGTTGATGTAAGTCATTGTGACATAGTTTTTGGTGTGAAAATGATTACTGGAGGCAGAGCACTCTCATGCTGGGCATTCTTACTGGTGCCAGAGCAATGTTGGACTTGAGAATCAATTAGTCACTGAATCTGTCCTGAATTACAATTTTAATCAGTGACAAATTGTGTGTGCTTTGGTCATCCTTCCTCTCCATTAATGTCTTCCTGCTAATTAAGGACCCTGAGAAGAACTCTTTCAGCCTATTATATGGATGCAGGTGGGAAAGAAGGTGCTTGTGCAGAAATGAAGAGAGTTGGAGTTAAAGGAGTTTGCAGCACAGCTAATTTTTATCATTTGTTTAATCTGTTACTAATGGTCATTTGTCAAACTGTGGCTGCTGTTCCTGCCCCTCCTCCTCTTGTTCACAGTAATGAACAGCCTGGGAAAAAAATATCCCCTTTCCAAAGGATCAGCAAAGAGGAAGAGTTGATGATAATGGTCCTGAGAAGTGAGGGAGTTGTGCATGGATCACTTCCCAGCACACAAAGGTTGTCTACACACTCTGCACCCAGGAAATTAGGTTAATCAACACCTGCTCACAAGGACAGTGAAAAGATCATCTTCATGATGATGGTGAGCCTGGGGTCTTTGCTGCTTGTTTCCTGAAGGCAAGTGGCTAAGCACCAATACCTAAGCAATGTGGTGGGTAACTGTTTCCACAAGACTTTGTCTGAAGTCGTAGAAACTTCAAGTGGTGGGGAATGCGCTTCATGGAGACAAAATCCCACTGTGCTCTGCCGGGTGATGATAGGGAGTAATGGGTAGCTTTGCCGGGTTTGTGGGACCTCTTGGTGAGAAAAGGAATAAACTTTCCAGCTAGAAGTTTGATGGTAAGGTAAAAAGTGGAGTATGAGATATTTGAGGCTTAGTAGTTTATTGGATTTCTGACAGTTTTGGAAAAAGCTAGGAAATAGCTTGTAAATTCAGTTAGATCATCACAATTTAGATCTAATTATTTTACCAGTACAAGCAGGCAGGTCCATTGTTTTGGAAAGAATAGAGTGACATTGCCTGCAGCTGAATGAGGTATATGTCACATTACATCTCAGTAGTCAAACTCTACTTTTTAGAAAACCTGTCATTTTTACTTGGTGTGTGTCTGTATTGACACAGTAGAAGTTTTGCTGTGTTCTTTATACAAGTGCATGTGATTAAGGAGTTTTTACAGCGACAGGGAAAAAATCAAGTCAGGAAAATCAGCAATGCGGCATCTGTAAAAAGAAGTACTCCTCAAAGAGAAAATGTTGTGTCAGTGTGCCGATCAGAGCTCTCCTGTGATCCTACAGACCCTTGTAAAGATTGCAGTCAGGTGTTCAGTTTAATAATCAACACTAGTTCAATTAACTAAAGATTAGTTATTGAGCTATGGGAATGATAATCTCTTTCTTGGTGTGTCTGGCTTCAGAATAACAAAGTGTGATTGGGAGGTCTTGACTTTTTATGTATATGTAACATGGGGTATTTTTCTTTAAATATGTTCTAAATTTAGAAAATAGGGAAGTGTTAACTGATAGAAACATAAAAGGTGACTTTCTGAGCACATTACTTCAGACCTGTGATATCACAAGGGGGTCCTAGGTGAGAATTCATTCTGCAGAATTTACTAAATTCCTGGTTCCCTGAATTTCCAGGAAAGAGACCTGACTGAGGCATGCTGCACCATCATCCTTCTTCCTTTGACTTCTACTACTGGCCTCACACTTTTTCTTAATGTAAAACAGAATGCAAGGAGGCAGAAGAAAGACATCATTCACCTAAATATCAGCCTTACATTGAAGCGGTCCCAGGCCTCACTGCTTAGCCACAGCAACAGGCTGAATCCTCTTATTCCGTTTCAGGAACTAGTTAAACCCCTTCCTAAAAGTATTTTTTATTGTGCTTGCATTTCTTCTATTGGAAAGGTCCTTTCTTCCCTCATTGTTTGGATCATTGGCAACCTGCTTCTACTTTTCCTGATTTTATTCATGTCTAGTTAGCATTTGTCTGTTCATGTGCCAAGGTTACTTTTTAGCTTAAATAGCTTTTTTCACCTCCCCCAGGTTTACTGCTCCTTGAAGTATTTACACTCAGCAGTCACATCTCCTCTCAGCCACTGTTTTGCCAAGGAAAAATAGCTGATTTCTTCAGCTGTCTTGTAAAACAATTTTTTTTTGTAAGGACACCAAGTGACAAAATAATAGTAAGAGAATTGCTTGCTCTTGCAGACAGAGCTAACCACAGAATCTTCCTGTCCTAAAAAAGGAGGTATAACCCACATTGACTCATAACCAAGGCCAGCATTTTCACATAAGAGGCCTAAGTCCTTATCTCTAGTGATGCAAGTAAAGAAATTATCTCTTATACTAATATGATGAGCACTTTGATTGCCCATTGACTGCAGTGCCTAAACAAATTTCTTATTAATTAAAGTCTTGAAATGCTAAGCATCAGCACCAACATTGGACAATGTTGCCCTAATTGTTGATATTTTCTGCTGTATTTAATTATATCCACACAATCTGTTCAGAAGCACCCACATCTCACTAGAGTTCTTACAGCTCCTAATGCCTATCTGGAGTAAATAAATGTTATTTCCCTCTCCATATATACTAACCAGAATCAGAATCATATATACTAACCATTGAACACTCTGGATATGCTTTGGAGGGTACAGTTTAGGCTATACACCAAAGGAACAGGAAATGTTCATATTTTTTGTCCTATTAATTGTTTTGGTTTTCATCATTTTCAGTAGTTGTCATTGGACTGGCAGTTCTTTAGGAAAGAAATGACCTTTGTTTAATGTTGTCTGTAAATGGCCTACTGCAGTCCTTCTTTGTGATTCGTAGTCTTCCCCTCTATAAATAAAATGAGGGTTTGATGTCCCAGCTCTTTGCTCTTGGCTTCTCAACTTCCTTCCTGTTTTTTCCTAATTACAGAATCAACAGAATCACAGAATGGTAAGGATTGGAAAGGACCTCTGAAGATCATCTCATCTAACACCCCTGTCAGAGCAGGATCGCCTAGAGAAGATCACGCAGGAACACATCCAGGCGGGTTTTGAATGTCTCCAGAGCAGGAGACTCCACAACCTCTCTGGGCAGTCTGTTCCAGTGCTCTGTTACCCTCCCAGTAAATAAGTTTTTTCTTATGTTTAAGTTGAAACTCCTGTGTTCCAGTTTGTGGCCATTGCCTCTTGTTCTGTTGTTGGACACCACCAAGAAGAGTCTGGTCCCATCCTCCTAACACCTGCCCTTATCTATCTATAAGCATTAATGAGATCTTCCCTCAGTCTCCTCTTCTCCAGGCTAAACAGACCCATCTTTCTCAGCCTTTCCTCATATGGAAGATCACAGAATCACAGAATCACAGAATCGCTCGGTTGGAAAAGACCTCCGAGATCATCACGTCCAACCACTCCTGTCTACCCCCTAAACCATATCCCTAAGTACCTCGTCTACCCGCTCTTTAAATGCTCCAGTCCCCTCATCATCTTAGTGGCTCTACACTGGACTCTCTCCAGTAGTTCCCTGTCCTTTCTGAACTGGGGAGCCCAGAATTGGACACAATAGTCCAATTGAAATACTCTGGCTTCAGCTTCTTCAGTCTGCTTTTATATTTTGGATTAAACTAACATGATAATGGGAACTCTTGGAAATGACCCGTATTTATTTACTGATTTAGATTTAATGTGAATGCCCTGTACTGAGTTCTATGAGCACTGGTCTTAGTCTATCAATCCTATCTTTAAAAATGTAAAAAATTCCTTAATTTATTGCAAAGTTTTCAGGTTGTCTTTCAAGTGACTTCTTAAATTTCAGAGGATGCAACAAAAATCAGAGGCGTTTCAATAGAATATTTTGAGTGATGGCAAGTACTTGAAACTGGATGAAGAATTAAATGACAGACTTCATTAGATGTAACTGCACAATTTTGAATAGGTTTGACTTTTAATTTACGTTATGAGATTTAAAACACCTTTTCATGGCACAGACTTCTGTTTATCCAAGTTTGTTTGGTTTTATCCTGCAGAAATCCTTTCTCTTTCCTCTGGCCTCTGTTTCCCTCTGCCCAGTACTGTCTTCTATGGAAAGAAGTGCCTTGGCTTCATGTGGCCTTCTTCACACCTCTGGCATGGCACGATGACGATCATGCCTCAGCACATTCTTACCTTCTGCATGTGTTGTTCAGACCTGGACCTACCCACACGTTCATCTCTCCCTGTCCTCATGCCCTTATCATCACCAGAAGACCAGCAAGCTCTGAGGCCATTGACACACTGACAGCCAGCTATGTCCATGCTTGAGCTGACAAAGCCAGGATGTGGACTGTGACACTTCAGCTTCTTCCACTCTAGACCCTGACATTATCCATCTGAGGGTGTTGAAAGAGATGGCTGATGCCATTGAATGTTTTCCATAATCTTTGAGAAGTCATGGAGATCAGGGGACATCCCAGAAGACTGGAAGAAGGCTAATGTCACTCTCATCTACGAGAAAGACTTAAAGGAGGATCCAGGATATTATAGGCCCATCGGTCTTACTTCAGTCCCTGGGAAAGTTATGAAATGAATCCTCCTGGGGGCTATGAAACACAATTGGGAGAAGCCAGCACAAATTCACTAAGATCAAATTGTGCTTGATGAACCTGATCTCCTTCTACGACAAAGTAACTTGCTTGGGTGATGCGGGGCAAGCGGTCGACATTGTCTACCTGGATTTGTCCAAGGCTTTTGATACACCCTCCTAGAGAAACTGATGTGTTACAGTCTAGACAAGTTGTCTGTGCAGTGGGTAGGGAGCTGCTGGTGGATACCTCCTCTTCAAACTGACAACCTGTCACAGATGGGGGATTGTTATTGGTCCTAATGCTGTCTAATATCTACATAGATGATTTGGATAATAGGATCAAGTGTATTGTGCCTGCCCAATTTACCCTTCCCTCTGTCTGCTTGGGGTTCCTCTTCAGCAAACATTTTCCTTCTAAGCTATTATGGCACAAATAACTACTGACAAGAACAGTCCTCAAGGTGAAAAGGATCTCTTTATCCAAGTGTGGATTCTGCTTCCAGGTTGTCATAAAAATGCCACTGAGGCATATCCAGGCCCTCTTAAGGCCTATGGCCTGTGTTGTGGAGGGTAAAAACATGATGTTGTTATTTCCCAGCCTTTTTTGTAGTGGAGAGATTAGTCCCACTTTGTGTGTACATGCATACACAGGAGTCATCCTGCAGTACAAGAGGGAAGGGCAGAGGGAATTAAGGAGAGTAAATAAAAATAGCAAATGAATAATAATATTTTACAGAGTCAGGTGCAAATCTGCTCATTATAGTTACACTCTCAGCCAATATGCCAGCGGCCAAGATACAACCCTAGGAGGTAATCCTCCTAAAAATATGGCCATTAGTACATGACACAGTCACTGCTTCTCCCACAGGCCAACTTAAATAATACATATTTAATGTGAAGACGTGTTCAGGGGGATGGGGACCCAAAGAGAAAAGAGAGGCTCAGAGCATCACACAAGCTGGAGAGACACTCAGATTTTTATTTCAGACATTAGCAACACTTGGAGTGACTGGCATGTGATGAAAGAGAAAATTTAACCCTGCCTTGCACAGTGATTATTGCAGAACTGATGGAAAAAATGTCCCATTTTCACAGCTTCAGACATTAGCAACAAAAGACCTTTCTGCTTGCTGCTTGACATGCTTGAATGATCTCTTACCTTAGAAGCCTACACGGAGCTGAATGATTTTTAAAGTTATCCTTTAGCTTTTGCCCAAACATCATGTACATGTGTGTAAACAGCTCTGCCCTTCCCTCCTCTCACAGCTCCAAACACTTACAGCCCTGCCAGTCACCCAGCATCACATCCTCATGTATAGCCTGCCTCCAGTCGCTTGTGCTCAACTACGAAGAGCAAAGAGCTGGGGCAGATCAGTCCCCTGTTAACCACTACTTAGTGTGATTGTTAAATGGTAAAAACTCTTTTTTGTGTCTGGTTGGGTCAGAGACCTTGTGAGAGACTAGGGCTGTTCTATCTCCTGTGCCAGGACAGTGTTTTCAGAGAGAAAAAGATGAAAAACTTCTCTGTAGGCTTCTCTAGATGAAACACAAGCTGTCACTAGATTCATGCTAAATGGAAATAGGAAAAAAAAATCTAATTCTTTCATCTGTATCTATATCAACACAAGCAAAACTCCATCCTCATGGCAAGCTTTGGCACAATTTGCTGAGAGAAATTAGTATTTAATTTTAGGAAGAGCAAGAAACTTCAACAAAGTATTTTTGGAAGCCTATATCAAAGCCTTAAAACTACTTGTGCATTTACAAATTTTCAAGAAGTTTGCTCTGTTCTAATTTTTTAAATGTGTCTTTCACTTTAGAGGTAATTACATGTGGAAGAATTTAAACTTCACTTACATGACAGAATGTGAGTGGAAAGACTGTATTCCGAATATGAACGTTAAAGCCACAATAAAAGCCTTGGTGTGAGACAGAAGGATGCCCGTAACCAGTCTGAAAGATGCACATTAGTTTGGGAGTGCTCTGTTGGACAGTTGTGTGTTTTCAGGCCAGAAATGTCACCAGCTTCAGTTGTGCTGGTGTTGTATAGGAATTCTAAACTAGGGAACCCAAAACTAAATGCTTGCCCAGAAATTTTAATCTAGTTCTTTCAGACAATATCTTTACCATTCACGAGGCAATGGAAAGAATGAAAGAGGAGTTAATACTCCAGAAATTAATTGTAAGGAAGAAAACAGGTGTCCTAAAATATCTGTGGCACCCCAGCTTGGCAGGAACTCTCAGGCAATTTATTTAGAAATATGTCTGCTGCTAATTAAACAGCCTGAACTCTTTCCTCAAATGCCCTACTTTTTGAAGACTCAGGAGTGTTTGCTTATGCAGAAGAGGAGACACGTTCACAGCCATCCAGTTTTCAATCAGATTTTAATTTTTCATGTGCCATTCTGAAGCCTACTTTTAAAAGTATTTTGTCCCCATTTGTTTGCCTTCTGACTGGTGGAGAGGTCTGACACACGAACTCTACCTCCGTACAGCACATTTTCTGGCAGAAGAAGTGGAGTAGCGGGTCTTAGGGGTGCTGTGTTGCTCTGTTCAAATAAAACAAAAATCCAGCCATGAGATACATAGGAAGCAGATCAAGCTTTTAATTTTACCAGAGAGCAGGAGGCTGAGCAGACTATAAGTCATTAAATCTTCAATTTTCTGCCACTCCTTCAGGCTTCCTCTTGCTCCTCTTGGGACTGACAGGGAAATCAGACTCACTTCAACTGCCTCATACACTTGGAGCAGAGCAGCAAAACTGCTGCAGAAAAGGTAACAAAACCTTGGAATACATCCTCCTCTCAGATAACGGAGCAAAACTTGCTGCAAGCCATAAGTCTCACTGCAACCTGGCTTCTCAGTGTCATCGAAAAGAGCAAGGCAAAGCCACCACAATTGCGGGTCTTACAACTGCGGTGCTCCAGGGTGCAACGCCTCCTGTCGCAGATACCGCTTCTCCCCGGGGTGTCTGCCCATCACCTACACAGCAGTGGTAGCTCATAAAGATACTTTCTGGCTCACTTTAAGCCCCTTGAGCACTGCGGTACAGCCACACCAGGAGGCAGCTCCACGCCACTTAACTTGCCACACTTATTTTGCAGCCTACACAGAGATCTCTCCCACCCACTGCACTAGCTAGTTTGGGCATAATGAACAAGAAGGCAGCCACGGATGGAGAGTAACCCACCTACAACAGGGTCTTTGAGACCATTTGCTGCTCTGCTCTGACCTGTCGGACCAAGCCTCTTTTCACCCTCAGCTAGCCTCCTCTGCTGCTCGTCAGTGGTCCCACAGGGGTCAGGTTCAGTCAGGAGGAGGAGAAGGGAGAAGCAGGAAGAATGAAAGAAACCCAAATGATAAATTAGACTGGAAACCCTCTGGCTGGCAGTGCAGAGCTGGTAAGGCTGAGCCTGTTGAAACAAAGCATTGCCTCCTTCTCCTGCATCTGCCCTAATTAGGAATGTGCTGTACCTGGTAGCTTTTGATCAGAGAGGGCCCAGGCTAAGTCTCCTGTCAAGGCACTGTGGTCAGACACATGCAAGTGACTCACCATGGGTAGACAGGTATAAAAGCTATAAACTAACGAACTGTATAAAGCTCTGCTATTCCTTAACAGTGCCACATAATCTGAAGTGTTACTGTGCTTCTTCAGTGTTTTCTTGAGCCATCTTTGCTTTTTTCTTGCATTGTTTTTCTACCTTCCATGCTGTGTTTTGATATCTGAGACTCCTTGCAAATATGACTGCCCTGCTGACAGAGGTCCTGTTCTTCCAGACAGGGATCAGACACCCTCTTATCTCACTTTTCACACCCATCATGAGAAGTGCTAAAATTTCCTCTCTCTGCGAACTTGTGCTATGCCAAGCAGTCCTTCTCACCTGAGTCCCAGGCCAGGATCCCATCAGTTTTGATTTTTTTGCCTGCAGTTAATGTTGGAGAAGTACTCCAATGATCTGCCATTAAAACCAACCCTCTTGGGTTTTTCAGCATGTATGTAGAGAGGGGAGACTAGTCTGCTACTGTGCAGCAGATTTGGCTGGGAAAAACCCTCTTTTTGGCCATTCATCACAGTATTTCATTTGAGGACGCAAGAGTGTGACCTCCTGAGCTCTTTACATTCTCTGGGATCTCCTCTTCCTCTTGCTGCTTCTTGAGAGGCAACATCTTTTCTTCTACTTTTTGAGTTCATTGTCAACTTGGCATTTGACCCACTTCTTATTTCTCTGCCTTCTATAAGGTGACTTAAATCACACCTTGGACTGCAGAAGAAACCTGGTGTTGACCATTTCTCCATTTGTATATTGCTCCTCATTTCTGCCTGTTCCCTCGCCCTCCTATCTGGCTATGCAAAACCAGAACCACAGGCACTGTATGCTCTCCTTTGCAATGCTCCACTTTTCTCTCTCACTGTCATGAACTTCCCTATCACCTCCTTCTGCTCCTCCACTGTCAGATCTTATTCCTCTCTCTCTCCTCCCTTTTCATCACTCTGGCTTGTTACTGGAAACTGTTGAGTATTTTCTTCCTTTCCAACACTTTATTTGTTTTTCTTCCTGTGCTTACTGTGATGTCCTTTGCCCAGACGTTGATTAACTCTTGCTTTGCTCTTTACCATTTTCTTCTATCTGCTCTGAAAGGACTTCACACAGACTGTCTCTACCAGTACCATCTTTCCCTTCTCCTCAGACACATCACTCCCGATGTGAATCTCCCAGACTCTCACTGACACCCTAGGGTAAGGTCAAGTTTCTTTTGCCTTTCTATCTGAGGCTCCACACAGCTCCCCTCAAGCCAAGTTCCTTGCTTTTGCTTTGTCTCATTCCTTGTCCTGTTTGAATACCTCAGGGCTGGATTCTCATGGCTGTACCCCTACACAGTACACTCTTCTACGCTTAATATACTTAAAGAGCCTTCAGAATTCATGTATTCAAATTTCTTTTCAGGTCTTAAGGCTTGGAAGCTTACCTTCAGAAAGAAGTCTGGTGTCCCTACTTGTTAATATTGCTTCAGGAGAGGGGCCTTTAGGGAAGATGAACCTTGAAGAAAAACACCAAATATGGCAAGACACTGTAAATGCCAAACATTCAAAACCACAGCTTTGTCATATTGAAGGTCCACATCCTTTTGGTTTTGCCTCAGATGCTGTGTAAGCACATGGTTAAAACTCCACTGCATACCTGCTTTGTGCTGCTAATAATTCATAAAAGAAAGATTGTTGTGCTTCCCATCCCTTCACTCCAGATGTTAGCACAGCCATGTCCATCACCCTCCCAGGGAAAGGGGCCCCACTCTGCTACAGCTCACAATTCCTGGTTCAATGGCAAATACCATTCAGCTAAACCAGAAGCCTGAGGAAAAGCAATTTTAGGTTCGCTTCCTAGATAAGAAAGAAAATTCCTTCCTGTTACTGATTCCATAAAGGAGAATGAGCTAACCTGCAGAGTCTGATAAAGTCAGCCCTCTATTTCAGCTGTGGCTGTGGGCTATGTTAGCACAGAAGACAGGCAGCTCACAAGTGATTAATGCAAGAGACACAGAAGAAAGAAAATTATTTGGTTCTCCCACTCCCCTGAGGGGAACTGTCTTTGTTTTCCAGTACTGAGACTGCAGTGATACCCATGATGATCCCCCTGCAGTGATTGTAATTCGTATCTTGCTGGGTAAGTCACTTGGGAGCAAAAGCATCTGAGACTTCAGATTCTTTTGGCTGGTTCTGAGGTCTTTTTTGTCACTCACCAGCATTCCCACAGCCATAGGTGCTTGCTCAGGGAAGGAGACACTGGTTCATCTCTCCACTAATACCACACAGTGCTCCCTCTCAGTCAGGTGTGCAGGCCAAGGTAGCTCCTGGTGCTTTATCTGCCCAGCTATGCCGGTGTGTGCAGGTGGAAGATTTTGGTTTATGAGCTGTTTGACAAATGAAATACAGTATTAACTCATATCTACACTTGCAAGGGCTTGGTCATAAGTGCTACTCTCTGAGCATCCTCTTGGGTCACCACAGGCCTCACATCATAAATGTTTTTGGAAAGCACATACTCTGCTCCCTTGCTGTTGCTGATGCTTGTGTCAGTGTTTGTTTTATTTTGCTTTGAGCTTAATGATTGGCAAATCCTGGAGTGACAGCTGGACCAACGCACTGCGTGCCCAGGCAGTGAGGGGGATGCTGTCAAACAGAGGCACATTGCTGTCATGGTGATGGCTGGCTTGAAGGGTGGTGACAAGTGGTGTAAGAGTGGGAAATGTGTTTTCCAGATACCCAGGCTTAAACACTTTCCCTCCTGTCTCTTTCAGGTTTTCTTTCCCTTTGGCTCATAGGTAGAACTATGTATATCAGTACGCACACACATACAGCAAACGGCTTTGTTTGCCAGTCTTTGCACAGTCAAGCCCTCAGGCCATTTTTTTCTTTTTTTCTTTTCACAAAGATGAAAGGAAAATGTTTCTGCATATGGATTTTGCAGGAAAAGGGAAGTGGGTGACAGCGACCAGGGCTGTGACCTGGCAGACCTCTCTGTCTAATGTAATGTGATCTTGTGGAAAAAAAAAGGGAAGAGAAGTCTGGCCCAGGGACTGCAAATCATAGGCTGTGATGACAAGAGAGGGCCTAATAAAACTCAGCACCCTTCACTTTTAAATGAAATGAGTAGGGAGGGAGAGTGGGGAAAGGATAATTTACTGTCTAGAGATATCCTGGGGTTTCACTTTCCTAGAAATGCCTTTCACTGGCCTATAGAGTTTCGGTGGTGGAAAATGTGGATACAGCTTTGAGCAGTTTAGGTCTTTATTTGAATTAATTATAACAGATAAAACAACAAGACTTAAGCAGTGGAGGATGGGGACAAGAAGGTCTTCCATTGCCCCTAGTCCTGTCTTGTTACACCATGCCCTGACTGCCACTTTCCTGATGGACATCAGTGCTGCCAGAAAGAAAAAGCTGGGATGTCCAGGTGGCTCGGATGACACGAATGATATAGGTACATGATGCTGAGAAAACGTTCCAGCTCTGCTCTGACCACTAATTTCTGACTTTGTGTTGAGAAAACCACAGGAGCAAGTGAATTTTACTGAACGGTGCTGCTATTTATTAGTAGGTTGGTCTCTTTTTTTTGCAGTGACTGTAATCAAAATAAACTTGCTTTAAGATATGCTTCTGCAGGGATGGAGACTCACTGAATGAACTCATTTGAGGGGGACAGGTGCAGAGTCCAACAGCACTTTGGCATGCCAGGATGTGCCAGGGCTCAGGGGGGCTCCTGGCTCCCTCTTGGAGGAGTCGCTCAGTCACTTCTGTTTCCATTGTTTCTTTTTGGTGGGTTTGGGGGGTTTTGTACTATAATTTTTAAACAAAAACAAACCCACAGTAATAGATAAACTTTGAGAGCTTCAGAAATTCTGCTGATATAGGCACTTGCAGTACTGAGATACTGACATCTTTTTGTAACTGCGAAAACAGGCTGCAAGCCACAAAAATGCAAGTCCCCACACAACACTCTGCGCAAACTTCTTTCTGGTTGAGCTGGAAATGGATGTCTTTCCCAAAGGATTTTGATAGCTCTACTTTTGGACCCAGAATATTTTTAATTAAATTAAATAGAAGGGAAGACGGAAAGGAAAATTAATTAAGAGGTTTTTGTTTGTTTGATCTTACTAGACAGTTAAGCTTGAATTTTATTGAATCTTTAGGCAGAAATTCTGGTTTGTTTAATCTATCTGTCTGATTATTATTATATTTCTGGTAGGCTGAACACCAAAGAATAAATGAAAGATAATGAAACAAACAGAGCCAAGTGTGGCTGTGCCCTAGAGCTGTCCCATCTCAACATACGAGCTTGTGTTTCATCTCTCCAAAGCAGAGAATTCAGGACTCAGCTGGCACCAATAAAGAGGTATCACACTGAGAGAGAGAGCAGTCACTCTGCTGGGTTGCAGTCTGCCCCCAGTCCCCTGTGCAGGGGGAGGTCTGCATCTCTGCAGAGCATTTACCTCCTGGCCATATTCGGCATAAACCTGCTCACAGCATCCTAGTGAGCTGAAGCTGCAAAGCTTTTTGTGTGCTTCAGGAATAAAAACTGGCTGGTTTCAGGGCTGTGCTAGAGGCTGTTTGGTACTGCCAGTCAGGCCAGCTGCTAAAAGCACAACTGGTTCCTAAAGCACCTGTTAAAATCTGCCCCCAGCAAGCTCCCCCCACTGCTGCTGCCAGTGCTGTTTCCTCTCCCCCATGGTCACACTTCTCCTCGTTCCCCTCAGCAGTGCCTCATGAGTTCCTCCTCAGCACCCCCACCGTCCCACCACAGACCTACCTCCCAGCCATCTAACGTATATAGATGTATATATAGATCTCACAGTGCTGTGTAAGTGGGAAACTCACTCCTCCTTCCCTCACCCATCCTGTCGTGACAATTTACACTTGATTGGGCTGTTTCTGCTTTCTGTGCCCAGCATCCTCTCTGCTCCTGGGAAAGCCCAGGGAAAGGGGAAGCTAAGGTGTCCACCCAGCCACACTGGTCCTTGCCAGGGTGTCACCGTGTGTGGCTCTTCAGAGCACCTTGGCACCGTGCAGATCCCAATGTTCGGCATAACTTTCTGTCTATAGGTTAGCCAAGACAAAGTGCTGTCAACTTCTCCTTCAAATACAGATTGAGGGAAAAGGGTTGAGGACTTCTACACTCTAAAAACATTCAGCTCAGACTGAGACAGTTTTCAAAGTGAGATCATTGTGGATTTTCTTCTCTACACCAAATTTGAATCTTGTGACTTTTTGTGTTGCTACAGTCTGAAAATAATAGATATCTTCTTTCAACTCTGTGCACACTGATTCTTAATAAATCTTTCTCTTTTTTTCCCCACAAAATTCTGGAGAAGCAGCAGAGTGTTTTACAAAAAAGTGGATGCCAGCTGGTCCCACATAGCCTTGATCCAGTGCTGTAGTTGTCATATTAACTTTACCAGCCTCCATTTAACGTAGTGGTATGTAAGGGTAATCTTACACTACTCCTCCCCAGATGAAAAGCACATCAATTTTAGCCAAAACACACCCTCTGATGCCAGCAAAAAAGAGTAGAGAGAGAACACTCTTTGCTATCCTGTTTACCAACAGGAAGTATTCACGGTTAGGAGAATCCTGTTACTATCATATTTTTAAAGCACTTAATCCTGTACATTGCATAGGAGAACATATCACCTTTCTTCTCCTGGATATCCATGCTCCAGAATGGAAATACCAAAGCTGTTCAGAAATGCAATGCACCTGCAGATCTGCTCATGGAGGGATATCCAAGTGCTGCCAGGGTGGAGTTAATGTCTGGTTAAACATTAACATGGGGCTCAGTTCCACCATTTTACAATGTGTAACCTGCTGTGAGTCAATGATAAACTGTTCAGGGTGCAGCCCTGATTGCCAAGGACTTACATTTCACATTGTTGCTGTTCAGAGCAAAAGGAAGTAACTGTCATTTGAAAAAAAACAAACAAACCATAAGCAGAAAAGATGCTGCCTATTGATTTCTTACTCTCCTGAAAGAGGTATGAAGATAACTGTTGCACTGAAAACTACGTTGCCCAGTTCAGTATTTACTATATATTATTAAGAGGACAGCACAAGGTGTCAAACCATAAAGAGAAGAAAATTACACATTGACTGTAGAACAAAGCCCATAAGGCACTGCCTTTCATTCCTTAAACCATGCCAATGTTTCTCCTTCTTTTCTTCCTCCTTGCTTTCCTCTCAGTTCCCAGTACAAAGTGTTAAAAACTGGAGCATAGAGCTAAAGCTGTCTGCATCTCTAGCCTGCCAACACAAAGTGCCAGGCTCTGGTAACTCTGACATCCTACATCCTTGCTGAGTCCCTGAATTCATGGAGGCAGGGGACAAAGTCTGGCTTCTGTCTGTCCTCTTGAGATAAAAAGTGTGATCCAGGAAAAGGTTAAATATTCTTACAGAGGCATTTCACAGTTACGCTAACCGGGACAGATACTGAAATAGCCATTACTCTCCGTGTTCCAGGCTGGAAGCTCGTCATGGACTGAAGTCACTGTCTGGCCTCCCTGAGCCCTGTGGAGGATTGCGCAATCATGGGCCACGTTCATCATCTGAGGTGAGAGGGGAGGACGTCACCTTCCTCTGCAGCATCCAGCACCAGCTCTGGCCAGCAGCAGGATGTTGGCTGCAGTAGACATGGCCCTGCTGCAGTATGGCAAGTGTTACACATCCTCCGCTGAGTTAAAGCAGCAGATGCAGACGGATGTCAACTCTAGCCATGCTTGCCCCTTTCACATGCACATGTGCCACACTAACAAACACCTTCCATCTTCCCCAGCCCCTAAGGAGAAGTCCAATCTTTAGATGATTTGTTCCCAACCTGAGGGCCCTACACCTGCTTCCTGCAAACATCAGTGTGAATTTGTTGCCATCAGCTCCCATGAGTTTGTGATCTTCAGTGTTCAGAGACTTTAAGATGCAAGGTCAAGCAAGACCATACAGTGGCTGCAAAGCTGTAGAAAAAAAGACATAATTCAGCACAAGCTGACAGGTTGCTTGCTTTCTGACCTAAATTTGAAATTACTTCATCACTCCTTGATATGAGGAGGTCTTACATTCTTATTTATTAGGGTTCTTCCTTTTTTCTTTTTGTGTGTGTGTGTGTGTGTATGCACATTTCAGTTGTCCTCTCCCACCCCTGTTTCTCCCTCGGCTTCACATCAGCGTACGCTGCAGACTTCCTCTGGCACTTCTATAAGCTGCCAGAAGGGAAGTGACCTGGTTACACGTCCAGCTCCACAAGCTGCCTCAGCAATGCTTTTCCTCCCCCTCTGCAGCAGCCCTGGGCGAGCACAATATCCTCAGCCCACCAGCACATTTGAAGCAGGGAGGTTATGGTCTCCACTACAGTTCACAGTGCTGACATCTGTACTCACTGACTTGTAACCACTCTGTTACGAAGACTTAGTCACTGACTTCAGGCAGAAACAGTGGAATAATATTTAATATGTAATAATAATAACAACAACAACAATAAATATCAGTGTGAGCTGCTGGCAGTAGATGTCTCTCTGAAAATAACTCATTCATCATGAGAGGTGCCCATGGGAGGAGCCACCCAGAGCCCTGATACGGCAGCACTTACGCAGCAGGATGCCCGTGTTATCAGTGAGGAAATCCATACGCTTGACTCTACGTACGCAAGTGTCCTCACTAGTTCCTGAAGGCAGTAAAAAGAGAAAGTCCTACCCATCCTCACTCAGTGCTCTTTGTAATGTTTGCTACAGTAAGATATTCCTGTTTGTTTCTGCCCTTCTAATAATGAGAGTCAATTTGCCCTCACTGAGATCCAAACCAACCCTCCAGCAGTCACGTACAAAACTTTATTTTCTTTATTTTGTCTCATTTTTCAAAGGTCTTGGGTAAATAAATACCATTATTAAACTATATTCCAGGATCCTTCTGGCTATATATGAAACCAAAGACTTTAATATAACAACTAAGATTTTAGGAGATTTCTTGCCACTACCCTGATATCACGAATGTTAGAAAAATAAGAGCTGATCATCCAGTCTGTTCCTTTGACTGATGTGATATTTCCATGACCAGTCTAGGTCTAACCACCTGAAGGTTAATCAGAGTCTCAGTTTGGAAGACTGCCTGATGCAGTAAAATAACACAATGATCATTGTTTCTGAATTTGTACCTAAGGTTTCCCCTGATTTCACTTCTTCCAATATTTTAACCAGGTTTTTTCCAGTTTTCTAGCATGTAGCTAGACAAGAGGATTTCAGGCAAGTCCAACTTAAAAAGAGGTAAAATAGAGAAAATTTTATGATTATCCTATTTTTATAAAGTTCCTTGTTCCGTGTTAGAAGACAAGCAGCTCCAAATATTGCTTGCTGGTTTATGAGATGCTTGCAGAAGCTGACTCACTTTCAGCCACTACAAATGGTGAAATACCTCCAGAGCACCACTAAATCCAATATGCTTCTGGGACTGGATCTTAACTGGGAGCCATCACAGCTGTGCCACCAGTGAAAGCAGAGACACTTCATACAGCCCTAAGATTCTGCTCTTCATTGGAGAAGTGTTTGAATCTCAATACAGATGACAAAGGATAAAGCAACCTCATTTTCTTAGGCAAAGGGAAATGCCAGTGAAAATTATCTGCCTGCAAAAAGGAACAAGATAAGAAAGAGGACATTTTTCTGGAAATGCATTAAATATTTAATTCCCAAGTAAAGTGCAGTAATATGAACTAACATATGTTTATGAAATCAAGCATGTTCTACTCAAGACCCATAGATATAACCAAACTTGAATGTAATCAGGTGAGGTCTTTCTAGGTTAACAGGCTCTGCAGGCAATTGCTGGGGAGAGGATGCTGGGGCACTGCTGCCTCCTTGGTCACTGGCATGGCTTCAAGGGCTCACTGCCGTCTGTCCCTGCGCATGCAGAGGTGCCCCCACATCCATGCAGAATGTGGGATGCCCTTCCCTCTGAGAGGCTCTGCTGAGAGAAAATCCCACCTCCCCTCTCCCAGGTGCAAGGTCTGAACTGAAAATTGCAATGAAATTAAACCCGCCTAGTGAAAGTACTATTTAATTTGCAGTTTATTTTAATCCCAGAACACAAGTTCTCTATATTCCATGCTCCAGTGTTGCTAAAAGTTTGACCTGTTCTTTTAAATATATTTACCTTATATCTCCCATTTATAACATAATTTTGTTCCTTTCTGCCCACAGTTTTCATCATTCCAAATCCTTATAATTTCCCTGTTCTCATCAGCTTTTTGCATCTCTTCCAGTTAGGCATCATCTGTATGCTTTTTAACATGTCATGAATTAATTCCATGGGTCATAAATAAATGATTTTAATAAAGATCCATAGTTCACTCAAACCAAGGCAAAGCCTCACATCAATTTTTGTGCGTTCCAGATCAAATCTCAAAACTTGCCATCAAACTAATTTGTGAAATTGCAGTCTCTTGACAGGTACCTACCTACAGTTTGATATTCTGGGATCATACTATTCATGCATGCTTTCCTCAATGCCACTTGGCAAGATATAGTCTGTCCTGTCTGTGTCTGTGCAAAGCCTATCTGAACTATTTTTTAAGTAAGTGCTGTGCTGCCTCATGAGAGTGGTATCAAATGATTTAGCCAATTTAAATCTGTTATGTATCCTTTATTACTAGCTTTGAAAAACCAAAGACTGTATGAAGCACTGCTAATGCTTTCCTGTCCTGTGCTGCTCCAGCCTTTTAAGTCAGAGCTGCTCTGGGGTCAGGCCCTACTCGGAGGGGTATCAGCACACCCAACCCTGACACCTGAGCACACCAGACCCATCCCTGTGTCACCCATTCTACCTGGCATGCAGACTGAGGCAGAGATCCATGGCCATACAGATAAACCCTTGGCATTAACTCTTGGCTAACCTGCCTTGTCACTTGTGACTTCCCCTGTCCCCTGAAACCGCTCTACCTCTGGCTTATTTACAGTCCTGGAGGACAGAGGCTTTGTTCTCTGGTCTGTAACAAAGATAGGTTTGTTGTTCTTTCTCAGTTCTGCATTAAAATTTTCTCTGACCCCTTGGCAGCCATACTTGACTCCCTTGAGGTCTTTGCACATTATATTAGAAGTTTACAAGCCAGCATAATTTTTTGGGTTCTTTTTTTTTTCCTTTTAACCAAGGTAGATGCTAGATACTAACTACAGATATTTCTATAGTCCGCTGTAAATGCCACCAAGTCATTACTTCCAGCAGTAATGCACATCTGATTAATCCACGCTGATACTGAGTTTTCAGTGTGAAGGCTGTTTTGCATGGTAAATGTTACAAATAATGTAGTTACTTTTGAAATCCACATACCATTCAACTCAGTTCTTCCTTTCAAGGTTCTGATCTTCCATGGCTAGTATTCCCTTTTGTTGGCATTTACATCCTATCATTGATTGAGTTCAGTGGGAGTGAGGGGTGCTGGCTGGTCCACAGAACAAAGTCCTCATTTTGTCTGCAGATTGCTTCTTATTTTTGAAATTACTATAACTATCCTAAGTTTCTCAGTTTGCTATGCCCTATGCTTTCCCTGGCCTGAACATAAAGGGTATATGATCCCACATTCTAGATGATACTAAAAAGTACAGACAAGATATATTTCTTACATATTAGATCCTTCAATTAACATAGGATATTTCTGGATAAGTAATAATGAGACTGACAAGCAAGTAGACTGTTCGAGATTATAAAGAGCATTATTTAAGGAGTTTAACTTCTCCCAGCAGGATTCTTCCAGCCTGGATTTAGAAACAGTGTCAGGGCACTATGGAGAAATTACCTTTGCTGTGACAAACACTTGGTTTCATTCAGAAGACAAGGAGAAGGGCAGACACTGCAGAATGTGACTCGCTTTTGCTCTCCTGCAGGCTGGAGCCAAAGTCAGGAACAGAAAAGGATGTGGAGTCCTGGACCATGTGGCAGCAGGGATTTGGGGGGTTATAGAGCATTAGGTCAACGTGGAAGCCATAGCGACTCTGTACCTGCAGATGTGCTGACCATCTGTGTGATGGTATGCACATTACGTTGTATCTTCATGCCAGGTGTGATTATATGGCTTCTAACTGGTCGGTCTCTTTTTTTTTGAATTTTCTTATCATTAGCTGAGAAAAAAAATAGTTAATTTCTAGAGGGATTTTTTCCTGACAAGTCCATGTAAACTTCTATGAAACTTTTTTATCTCCCAAGTTTTTAGAAGTTTGTTTTATTATTTGTTCCAATATTCTTTCAGAAGTTGAAAATACAATGGCTGACCTACATTTCACAAGTCCTCTTTTTTCTCCTGCTTTTATTATCAGGAAAAGCTTTCTCCAGTTATTCAATATCTCACCTGTCCTGTTCAGGTGCTCACAGACAACCAGGAGTGGCCCTGAGTTTACTGTAGCCAATACTTCAAAGATCTTAGTGTAAAGTGTAACAGCTTTGGTCAACTTGAAAGCATTAGTTTATCAAAGTATTATCCATTCCTTCACCACTTCAAGCTTAGAGTTGTGTTCACTACAAAAAAATTTGTTTTTCTTTGTTAGTCCATATAAAAGAGGCCTTAATGCACTATCTTTCTTGTTAGTATTTGTCAGTAGATTTTCCTTCTACAGAATCTTTTACCTGATCTCCCTTCTACAGTTAATACTCTTCTTATTAATCTTCATTAATCAAATCTACAATATGTGTCTTCTGTTTATCTCCACTTTCTGAATTAGAAATGGCCACTGATGACTTTCAAAAGCTTGTAGGCTTCTCCACACCCTTTCCCAGGAATCTTCCAATTAATTAAAATCCTATACACCCTACAGCTAGTTCTGGTGTTCCGGATTACTTTGCCAGTTGCTGACAAGTTCATCTATGTGATTTTCCTCCCTTGGCGGGAATATTAGCCTTCCACTGTGTCCAGGCTCAATACTTTCACCATCAACCACTGGTTAAATACTTTCCTCACTAAGCTGAGCATGTGGCTCCATGGACACAGTTATGAATGAAGCCTGGCTTCATAGGATCACAGAGTGATTTAGGTAGAAAGAGACCTTTGGAGGCCTCTACTCCAACTCCCTAGGCCAAGCAGGGCTTATTTGAAGACTAGACCAAGACCTCAGGGCCTTGTCTAGCTGCGTTTTGAAATCCTCCATGGATTGAGAGCACACAGCATCCATGTTTGCCCACTGCCTTGATGAAAAATATTCCCACAGGTATGTTTCTCATGGTTGTTTAAAGATGGTGACTATGAATAGATCAGCTGCAAACAAAGCTTTCACAATGCTTGGGGACAGGATAAGACCTTCCTCCTGCTCACTCTTATGGCTTCTCTGAAGTCTACCAAGAACTGAGCTCACCTTACAGCTTTTCTTTCCATCAAATCACATATGGGAGTCAAATATTGGGTCTCCTTTACACCAGTCTCCTTAAATGTAGATGGAATTTATCATCACAGTCACCTTTGTTATTTTCATTTCTCTGCTAAATTTTCTTGCAGTGGAGAAGAGGCTTCTCAGATTATCAAGGAGCACACACGTATCTGTACACACACACAAATACATTCACAATTGCATGTGTGTGTAGAAATATCTGCAGAAAACAATTGTGATTTTTAAAAGAAAAAATTTCATAGGATTTCAGGTTAATTAATAATATTATACAATTTTTAAGCACACTTTTATGTGCTTATTGATTAGCTATTTGTGTTCCATATATTTGCTTTTGTACGCCTCATTATTTTTCACTTGGACACAGGACGATCCCTGGCAGGCAGAAGGTTGCTGGCAAGACATCTTGGCAGACTCACTTGCAGCATCACAGTCATGTTGCCAGGTGAACCCACTTCACTCAGGGCAGCCTAGAGGTGGTTTAGTGCCTGAAGGCACAGGCAGAAGCCAGTGACAAGGACAGTCCAAGGAGGAGTCGGGCAGGGGCATCCATTGGAGCACAGCCTGGTCCCTGCCAAGGCCAGCAGCACTGCATGCCATGAAAGGCTGTAATTTTATTGCAGCTCCCAGCTTGTCTCTAAAAGAGAATGAAGCAGAAGAAAATCTTTGGCCTCGCTTTGCTCACCTGTACAGAGGAAACACCTGGGTGGAGGGGCAGCCCTCACCAAACCTCAAATACCACATAGGCTGAGGACTGCTAAGGAAAGGAGACTTATTTTTCTGCTCAGCAGAGCAAAACCAGGGCACAAACTAGCTCTTTGCAAGCAGAGACAGGCACTGAATTCATTGGATAATCTGCTCCAAATTATTTGCCCAGTTCTATTAATTAAGTTTGTGAAGCACTTGGAGGGTTAAATGCCCTAGAGCCATCGTTCACCTAAGCTTTGCCCCCAAACTGACATCAGTGAAAAATCCTTAATGGTGGTGGTAGCAGCACCACTGAATTTTCAAATCCTCCTGAGGCAAGAAAACATTATTTTCCCCTTCATTTTATGGTCTGTTGAATCTTCTGTTTTTGAATTATGTTCATAGCCTTGGAGTATTCCTGAGGTTTTCCAAATGCCTCAGATTTAATTTGGCGTCTTCCACACGCACAAAAAATTATTGCCTCGTATACTCCCTCACAGTGAACGCTGTCCCTTCCCCAGTTCTGCAGAGGGGTCCTGGAGTCTAACAATGGTCCCGTGGAGTTGTTTCTCAGCTGGTGAGGAGCCCTGCCTTGCACCTCGGCAGGCAGGGATCACACAAGAAGACGGCCCCTATTGGGAAGAAGGGGTCAGCCCAGACCTTTAGCATTGGCCTGAGCTCCAAACACCCATCTAAGAAAATAAATAAGTAAGAAAACATAATAAGATGCATACACAGGCTCTCTGTTACCAAGTCCAAACCCCAACATGTAAGAATAAGCTTTGTGAACAGGGCGGTCTCGGCAGTGAAAGGCGCCCTGGGGCAGTCGGCAGTGATGGGAATTGTTCTGGCTGATGTTGCCCACCTCTGCTGGGGCTCAGCAAAATTGCCTGGGGTTGGGTCTTCATGTCTGAACCTCTCTAAGGGCCAGTGTTTGAGTTACCAGCCCTCCAAAAAGAATGCACTTGTATCATACAAAGAAAAGAAAAGTATCAACGCTGTTCCAGATCTGGGGGCTTCTGCCTGCCACACTAATGGACTGAGATTCAGATCCCTGAATTCAATTTCTCTCTGTAGAATTTACATTCTGCAGTTTCAGGGCTGGTGCAGCCCTCATAGAATCATTGAATCATAGAATGTATAGGGTTGGAAGGGACCCTTAAAGGTCATCCAGTCCAACCCCCCTGCAGTAAGCAGGGACAATGTTACCAGATCAGGTTGCTCAGAGCCCCATCAAGCCTGACCTTGAATATCCCCAGGAATGGGGCCTCCACCACCTCTCTGGAAAACCTGTTCCAGTGATCTACCACCTTCATATTGAAGAACTTTTTCCTAATATCTAACCTAAATCTACTCTTTTCTCATTTAAAACCATTACCCTTCATCCTATTGATACATGACCTTGTAAACAGTTCACGTAAATGGAGAAGGCTTATGACTGTGTCTCATCCACCCAAACACGTTGATTTGGATGGAGAAAGGAGCTAGTGAAGGCATCCCCCATTTAATCTGCACTTGACACTCAGGCTTCTCTTCTGCCATCTCTTGCAGGTGTTGTGTGGGTTGTCACAGAGGAGCACATGAACTGCAACTTCAGGGTGCTCTGTGGCCAAAGGGAAAGATTGGGCAGAGCTATGGCAGCCCTTTTCTCCTTGCACAGCTGCTACAGAAGGGCTGTAGAGCATCCTATTGCCATTGCTGTTTCTTGTACAGAAGTATGTGGAGGCTATGGCTGTTTGGCTATCATACATCATTCCAGTGCTTCCAACTTGCAGTCAAAATGCTTGAAACATACAACAGGTGTAAAGAACATCTGTGGGACCAAATGAATAATCACCTGCCCAATGCACTGTCACAGTGTATTAGCAGAGCTGCAACCTTGAAGGCCCAGGTCCTGTTTACAGGAACACCTTGTAGCTCCATACTCCCAATGGAGCCCATGATGCTCTTCTGTGCATGAGGCCCGCACTTCAAAGCCCTTTTGGATGCCCCAAAGTCCATAGGGTTATCTGTAGGGTCATACAGCTCTTCTATAAGGGCATTTCCCCATACTGCATTGTCACACTTGAAGAATAGAAAAGATCTGGTCTGCTACCTCTTCATGGCAGAGTGAAATTATCCCACTGAGTTAAATGGTAGATTGAGTAAAGGTCCAAGTCTGCAGGAAGACAGTGAACAGCTGCCTGCAGCTCTCTGCCATATAGCATAACAGTATGTGATATATCTACTTCAGTTCAGATACGTACCTGAAGATACTGCTTTTTTTGCTATTTCAGCTCATTTTCTCATTAAGCATCTGAAATTAAGGAAGCCATGCAACCGTGCAAGTGTTTCACATTAGGTAATTGAGTTTGGGCAGATTGTGAAGAAGAATCAATGAGATTGTTCTATTTCCAGATTGGGATCAGGTCAGATAACTACCACCTCCCTTCCTTTGCCCGACCTGTAATTCCCCACCCCACCGTCAGCTCTTGCAGTGACAAGCAGTGTCCTTCACATGTTGCTGAGCCATGTGAAATGACAGAAGACAAGCTTCCTGTGATGGACTCGCTTTCCATTTCCAGGTGCAGTACCCGGCAGTGAGGATGTAGGGCACGCCACGCCTCGCCTTTCCTAAACTCCCCACCCAAGGTCGCTGCTGCCAAACTCTGTGCTCTCATCGGATATGCAACAGGAAAACTGGCCTCTCCCTGACCTCTGGCCACATGGGCACTAACTTCAACCCGGGCCTGTACCTGGAGGTGCAAGTGTGCACCCAATGGGTGAGGAGCAAAGCCCTGCATCTGTAATGTCCACTGCTGGCTCCAGGCTGGGACCAAAGGATGCTCTTGAGTTTTCCAAGAAGGGGCAGAGCCACATCAAATTGTGTGTGTGTTTGTGGCTGTAGTAGCCCCAGGAGCCACTGGGGAACTGAGGGCAGCTAGAGGAAGCAAGAGAGATGACAAATGCCTGCAGAGTCCATATATCTCGGTGGGTCAGGCCAGCTACTGCTATTCCTGTTCATGTCTCAGTTGGGTGAAGAGTAAAGGGTTGCGCCTGGGAGGCAATCATGTTAACCAAGACATGTCCCCTTCTCTGGAGGCAAAGGACTGCTGTGGAGGTGAGAAAGGACAATAATGGCTGTGGATAGCACTAATGGTGAGTAATCTCTCCAGAAGTCCCTAATGGTGCATCGGTTGTTAACATCATTGTGACAAGGAAAAGAGGGGAAAGCGGGGAGGGAGGGAGGGACATGGGAGGGAAGGAAGGAAGGAAGGAAGGAAGACAAAGAAAAATATATACAAATTTTCTGTCGCAAAAAAGCAGCTTTTGTTGTTGCACAGCTGTAGCACATGCAGCATCTCCTAGGCCAACAAATTCTCAATGTACTATAGCTGACAACAAGGATGGAAGACCAGGAACATTCTTCTTTCTGGGGAAATATGGATTAAGTCCCTGTGTGTGGTGTTTCTCTCTGACCTGTTCTCCATGCAATTGTCCAAAGCTAATGCCTGCACTGGGCATGGACCTCTCCAGCTGGCACAGGCTGCTAGGGTGTCTTCACAGCCCTCTGATGGGAGTGTCAGATGAGGACACACCAGAAATAGCATCTCAGAAGCTGATGTAGCTATTCAGCTTCATGGAGCTTCACTTCTATTGCATGAAAAAAGCCCTCTACACTGCCCACCTCCTTTGGAGGTCCATCGTCCAGCATTCTCCTATTGCTGTAGCCTTACGCAGTCAGAATTGTGCTTTTCCAATAGTTCTGCCTTTTTTCTTTGATCTACCAAGCCAGAATGGCCAGCATTGACTGGGATGTAGAGATGAAGTGTAGCAGACTGGTTGCTGGGCTGCAGGGTCACAGCCTTCAGCAGCAGCAGTGTCAGCAATATTCTCACTCAGGCACGACGAGCCCTAAAAGCCTGGCCACCAGCTCCAGCCCTCCTTTTCACTGTGCAAATACAGCTAGGAGAGAAAGAGAGCAGTCTGAATTTCCTTATGCTCCTCTCATTAGCACACAAGGCTGGTGTGTGCATTTGTGTGTGCTAGTTCAAGGAGAGGATCGATTAATTATGTGATGATGGGAGCAAGAACACTCTCAAGGGTCTGGGTCTGCCCCTACCAGATTTTGCTGGCATTTTCTGAACATTTCTATTAGCTCAGTGGGCACAGCTTGTATGCAAATAAATAAAATAATGCTCAGTTATTGTTTGGTATGATGGGACCCTGAGATTTTTTTTTTGTTTGTTACAAGTATTGTTTCTATTTGTCATTACAGCTCACTTTCTAATCTGTTTTTGTAGGAGGTTTGCCTTTTTTGACATTGTCTGTTTCATGTAGCCAGAGCTCTCTTCTCTGGCCTGAAGAGGCATTTAAGGCCAACTGGGTTTCTGTGTTTTCCTTTTTGTTTCCCTTTTTCTTTTCAGAGAAGACAATGAGAAAAGACAGGAAGAAAAAAAAAAAGACAAACATATAATTAACAAATATAAATACATACTTATTTGATGGTTTTCATGTTACTGTTTCAACTGCTCATGAATTGTTTCATCCAGATTGTAATATATTCATATTTATATGTTACTCAGAAAGCGATGTGATGCCCTGGAGAGGCTAATTCTTGGTTTGCAGATTGTTTACAAGCTGCCAATTTCAATTTGAATATATTTGCAATTCATAGGGTTGATAAATAGCATAAGTCAGGTGGCATATTTTCTGCTCCTGAGCTGCAGTACATCCCTGCAGAAGTAACACCAAGGTAGGCCAGCATTTGTCTCCCCATCTGCCTCTCCAATCACACATTTAATGGAGCAAGCAAACATAATGCCCAAGAGTACCTCTGGGACCCGATAATAGTATTCTGCCCTGCCTGACTCCCTCCCTGGAAAGCTCTGATCTCATGGCATTATGTGTGGCCACCTTTCGCTGACTCCCAACGCAGTTACAGCCCAAACATGAGGGGGATGAGTATTTTGAATGTTTTCTCTAAATGGCACCTAGCGCACTGCGGGACAGCCAGCCAGGAAGGCACAAAAGGAAAACGCTGCCGCAGCGACTGCAGGCTTTGTGTGAGACCAGGTGATTGGGGACTCAGGGGTTCTGGTTCGTTATTTGAGACACATAGGGGTGACTCTTTGAGGGATGACTAATACAATTATCAATACAATACCATTTGCAAATTGCATTTTACAATAAAAATTACAAACAGCATTTATTACTGGCTTCTGCTTTTTTCTTCCATAATTGAAATGAACTTTTGTAAGTACTTTCATAAATGAAGATAAAATCTTTAGATATTCCTAGGTGGTGAGGTTACTATTTCAAGCAGTATGGCTGCTATACATTTTGTTTCTCCTTGGTACTGATTTTGTTTGATGGAATTGACCTCATTACTCACAAGGAATTATGCTAGAAAGACCTTTCACTTCATCTTCTGGTGGAAACAAAATCCTATCTCTTCTTCTTTTAAAAGCATGGTTATTAAATTGCATTCTGTGTGGCTTGCATGTACATAAATATGTGTATCCACTGTGAGTGTCATAAATCAGTACTTTCAAATGGGCATATTTCTCCACCTTTACAATAGCTTGAGGTTATTCTCTGTCCTTACAGTTAATTTTTTTTCCTAATTTTGAATACAAATATCTTTTTTGCAATTTACTTTCATTACTTCTTGTTCTCTGTGCTGTAAAACATAAATTATTTCCTCCATGGCAGTTTATATAACTGTGACTTCTCAATTGTTACTGAGTCTCCTCTCACTTTACCTGATCTTTTCTGCTAGATGACATTTTTCTTCAAGATTTTCCCTTGTTTTTTCTTAGACTGTTTTTAGATGGTTCACGTCTTCTTTGAAGTCTAAGTCCACAAGATTTGACTCTGTACTAGTCAGGACCTGGATAGATTGGAGGGATGTCTTAATGTATCTCAGATGTCAGCCATGGAAGAGGGAGCAGGAGGAAGAAAGAGGAGGAGGAAGAACCGTCCCCAGCCAACTCTCTAATTTACAGTGAATGCGATGTCTGTGGTATGGAATAGTATTAATTGGTCACCCTGGGTTCACCTTGGGGTCAATTCTCCTGGGTTTCCACTCCCCACAGCCTCTGCACCTGTTTATCTCAAGGCTACTGAAGACCTTGAGCATCACATAACAACATTAGCTGAAACCTATAACAAAGTTTTATCACTTTGTTCCCATGAAAGAGAGTGTTGTAGTCCTTACAACATTGCAGTTGTTGTAGTCCTTTAAAAATTGCAGTTGTCCTCGACAGAAAACTGACTCTAAAATCCTGTCCCAGTGGACCAGGTCAATATTTTTAAGAAAAGTAACTAGTTTGATAAAATAGCTCCATGCAGTCCATCCCCAAGTCTTTCCCCCTCTCATTATGTGAAGCTCTTTGAACTGTGTCAACCCACCACTAGCATTTGCCATGTGTACAGAGTCAATTGTTACCCTGAGGAATGGGATGGATGATGACATGCTTAGATACTAATGCTTTAAATTAAGATTCCTGAATATGCCTCTGATGTATGGAGGTTAATTAAGAAGCTATTGTGAGCTGAATTAATACCATTTGCTTATTGAAAACATAAGTCATGAGAATTAACAACAAAGTCATAAATATTTTTCCCTAAGGGCCAGATCCTTCAGCTCTTACTCATTTGAGCAATCTTTGCTCATGTAAGTAGTCCCATTGAATTAACTGAGACTACATGTATGAGTTCATTTATCTGTATGACTAAGAAGTTGCATGGTTGGGTGCCACACAAGTGTTAATCTAAAAGGAATATGTTTTTAATGATAAATTGGTATTTAGATGGACTATAATGTTTGTTTGTATCCAAACCTTGTTTTAATAAAACTGGTTTAGCCTGCCAAGTAAAATAAATCCAGCTTTTCATTAATAATCAAGTGACAGAGAACTAACATTTACCAATTAAAAGCTGAATTTTGACAAAGACAAAAAGGAAGTGTGAGGTTTCATTTGGTCCATTAACCATATCTACAATTTTGCTGGATGTAAAGCTTGTACATCTTCACCATCAAATTGGGTGTTGTGGTCCCTGAGATAGTTCTGAGTGAGTTTGTTCCAGAACCAAAAGCAGGAAAGGCATGTGAGTGAGAGGGAGGGATGCTTAGCCTGGAGGCCAACCTAGCCCATCCTGATGTTGCAACTCAAGATGCTCATGCTATGTGGTATCACTCTCTGCCGCGTAAAAATACCATCTCCCATTACACTAGATCATGAGTCTTCTGCTCTGCTGCAATACCTTTATCTTATAGGCATAATAAATAAAAGTCTATGGACTCCCTCAAAGCATGTGCTGGCATCAGTGAAGAGTCATACTCTTCCTCTGGGATTGTGAACAGCAAAGGATGACTCCACTGCGACTGTTTTGTCCTGAGTCTGCTGGCCAACATTGAACAATCCACCACTGAGCATGCAAGAAGGAACAGAGAGGTTTCCTTCTTCTGAAAGTGTCCACAGAGAGAAAATGCTGCAAAAAGAAATGCTGTTCCCTCTCCTGTGGACTCAGTCATGCATGAGATGCAACTACCACTCACTCTCAGAGGCCAGAGCTTGGTGACTCCAAAAGCGCAAGGGTAGTTATGGCACCATGTGATCTTTAAAAGTCCCATGAAACCTCTCTGTCTCTGGCCAGACATAGCACAGCTTCCTTTGTACCTCTAGCTGCACCTAAGCGCGACTTCAATGGAGACAATTTTGATAAGAAAAAATAGTGAGAGTTTTCTTTTCCAGACTTTAGTCTAGTCAATTTGAGGGAAGAGGAGAAAAAGGGGGGAAAAAAAAAGGAAACCTAATGGCTGTTGACAGAAACAGTTCAAGTGGCTGTCAATAGTTTAAAGGTTTTTCTTTTTTTTCCTTCTCCCTGACTGTCTTGCTCACCTTGCACTCCTTTGACACTGTACTCCTGGCTTCCCTTTTCAGTGCTAAGAACTACCTGAGGATGCTGAGGGAAAGGCTGCTTACTATTGGCCTTTTGTGACATTTATTTACTCATTCCTAGTTACAATGCAAACACTTTCTTTCCCCATCCCATATCACAGGTATGTAATAATAGTAACAATTTAATACAGCAAATTAAATAACACTAATAAAAGCTTCCTAACTGGCCTGGGAAGATCTATTATGTCCTAGGATTTGGTATTTATCTTAAAGAACATCATATTTACTCTTCTTTTTTTTTCCTTTTAACTGAAGTCAGCTGTCACCTGTGAAAATCTGGACCTACGGAGAGCGTGTCCTGCCTGGTCCAGCCTCTCCCTGGGTCTCCACAGCTGCATCCAAGGTGGTAGGAGAGGAGCGAGGATGCGGGAGTCGCTTGGTGTGCGTGTGGTCTGGGGCCGTGCCTGACAATGAAGGCCCCGCAGCACGGCGGGGGGAGAGGGGGGACGTGCGCGTTTCTTGGCAAAGGTCTCTTCTGCTTTTGATGGAGAAGAAACAAGGAAAGGAAAGGATAGAAAGAATAGACGTCTGGGGGGGAGAGGGGGGGTGGGGGTGGGTTGGTGATATCAAAAGGAGGAGGAAAAAAAGCACGGGAGGAGAATAATGAGGCGGAGAGGTTGTGTAGTCTGGTTTTATGAGGAAAACAGTCACGCAACAAGACAAGACGGGCCGTAAATGCTGGCATTTGCATTCATTCATTGTTAAGTGCAAAGAAAACTGTTTACAAGAGAAGCTGGTCTGTCAGAAAATACTGCAAGAACTGGGGCATTCCTCTGCGCTGCCCTGGAGCCCTTTTAGTGGCCCTCCCCCCGGTTTGCATCTCCTTCTGGGAGGTGACAATGTAGGAGTTAATGACAGCAGTTAACGCGCTGGATCACCAGGTCATGCTGCCTTTGCTCCACCTTCAAGCCCCTTCCCAGCAAGTAAACAGCCAGGGCCGTAGACTGGAAATGTGTCCTCTGGTACTTCCGCAACACAAACAGTGTGGTAATGGAAAAACAGTCTGTTTATCCTCATAGTGTTAGCAGATGGCAGCTCCTTCCCTCTCTCTGCTGCAAGCCAAGCTTCCCAGTGCATCCCCGAGGCCATTGCTGGAGACAGACATTCTCCAAAGCCCCTCAGCGGGGCGTGCACCAGGCACAAGTGGAAGTGAATCCCACAGGCTCTTCTCAGGGGCAGGAGCATTGACTACAAGGGCAAGGGTGCACAGAGATTACCTGTAGATACACCTACTCTAGCTAAAATATTGCACAGTTGCAACATGTTGCTGCAAAAAGGAGCACTCCAGACTGCCTTCACAGTGAGCCAGCAGCAGGCATATCTTTGTCCTGTTACAAGTGCCCCACAAGGTAGAGGGTAAATGGAGGAGCTCATACATCCTCTGTTGTCCCCCACATCCCAGCTGGCATCAAATGCCCTCATGCCCACACAGAGACCACAGTTAGCACAGTCAGCCTGCCTTACTTGTCTACAGGCAGCTCCATTTTCAGAGAGAAAAGAGAAGAGGTGGTCATGGCTTTTCTTCTACCCATCTTTGCTGAATGTCTATAGCCCACAAGTGCACAGCTTGCTTCAACAGCAAAGCTGCACTCTTGCAGGGGTTGGGAGCACATCACTGTGCCTCTCTATAAAGCTGTGTCCTCTCAAAACTAAATAACTGACAGATCCAGCAGGAGGGGTCAGAAAGCATCTGGACAGGCTGGGGAGGGTACGTTTCGGTAATTAGAGAACATATACTGGATGGATGTCTGATATCACCTAATTCAGGACTGCAACAGAACCTGATTCTGCCCTCTGCAAGTTATATGCAGGGTTTCACTGTTTATTGCACTTAAACTTTTCCAGCATATATATGTAAGGCTTAGGTTCACAGCCAATCCGGGAGCATTTCTGATTTTATCTGTGGATTTGCAGCATTCTGTGTTTTGAAAGTGGGGATTGACCAGTAGTACATGAGTTAGGGCCCCCTAGTAAGGTAAAGAGTGAACTACCATAACAAGAAAGAGAATTACTGCCTTGCTGACAGCCTTGACACCTAAATGTCCACAGGGTTCACTGTCTGCCAGCTCCTTATTCTCTGACAGAGACCTGAACACCTCCTTGGCTGGAGTTCAGGGAGCACATGGATGGATGAGAGCTGCACTCTGCCCTTGCAAAGCACTGTGCTGTGCTTTGACCTCACAAGTGGGGCTCATGTTGCCTCACTCCAGATATCCCATCTTCCTCCAAGTGTAGCCACTCCTTTTACAGTCAAAGGAGGGAAACATGCATTTCTACAGAGTGACTCATCTAACATACTTCAGATATCTCCTTTAGGAAAAGGTGAGTTACACTGGCTGTTGCAGTGTCCAGGCTAGAAAGTAGGTGTCTGGTTGTGTTGCAAACAGTATAGCTCTGCACACTTTGCCGGCTGAATCCTACCTGTCTTGAACTGGGCATCAAAAACCAGTGGATACTTCAGAAAGGTTGTTCTTTTGTTTTCTCCAGCTGTGCTGTTGTGCAAATAAGGTCATTAGTATTTACAAAGTGCTTAGGTAGTACAGTTTGTAAACAGCAGTGCCAGACGGGGGTTAATTTCTCCATATTCAGACCAAGGCTTGGATGTCATCAGCCATAAAAGACCCATGGCTGTATCTTGAGAAATGGCCATAAGAAGAAGTACAGGCTAGCCTCCATTTACTGCCATGTCTTCAGGGCTGGTCACAGAGGAAACATGGATGGGATGGGATGGAATGTGGTGGAGTGAGGTGTGGAACTGGGGCTGCAGTTACTAAGGTGTGGCAGGAAATGCATGTATTCTATGCCGGGGCAGTGATGGCGCATCCTCCTTACCTTCTCTAGTAAATATGTGTTTGTTATTATCAGCCAGTACCAGAGCTGTTTGGGATACATAACAGCCTCTGCACCTTTGGAGCAGTACAATCTAATGTCCATGTGTCCCTAGGCAGACTGGAGACACAGGGATATCCAGTTACTTCTGTCTCCCATTCCTTCTTCTCTCTGTGCAACTCCTCTGCTGCTGAAGCTACCAAAACCTCTCAGAGGCAGTTGTATCTCAGTCAGTATGGACACCACTGTTTATGTCAAAGCTAATTTAGACTTCTGCTTTGAGACATACCCAAAGATATACATCTCTGAAAAGCACCTGAAAACTTGAATTGTTCAGCTAGCTGCTAGCAGCTGCAAAGAATCAGCAGTCTCTTCCCAGCTTATCTTGCTGCTGCTCTTCGCCACCAGTTTTTTTAGCCTTCCAGTCACTGAAGCCTTCTAGATGACCTTGACCACATTTGGAATGTTGTGTTCAGTTCTGGGCCCCTCAGTTCAAGAAGGACAGGAAACTGCTTGAAAGAGTCCAGTGCAGAGCCACAAAGATGATCGAGGGAGTGGAGCTTCTCCCTTATGAGGGGTGGCTGAGGGAGCTGGGTCTCTTTAGCTTGGAGAAGAGGAGACTGAGGGGTGACCTCATTCATGTTTATAAATTTGTAACGGGCGAGTGTCAGGAGGAAGGAACCAGGCTCTTCTCAGTGATAGCCAATGATAGGACAAGGGGAAATGGGAGCAAACTGGAGCATAGGAGGTTCAATCTGAATATGAGGAAAAACTTTTTTACTGTAAAGGTGACAGAGCACTGGAACAGGCTGCCCAGAGAGGTTGTGGAGTCTCCTTCTCTGGAGACATTCAAAACCCGCCTGGACGTGTTCCTGTGTGACCTAGTCTAGGTGATCCTGCTCTGGCAGAGGGGCTGGACTGGATGATTTTTCAAGGTTCCTTCCAACTGCTAAGATTCTGTGATTCTGTGAAAGGGTACTGATGGCAGGAATTATGCCTGAGAAGTAGCAGTCAAGACAAGAAGAAAGCCTATGCTACTGGCCACACAGAGATGAGAGAAAAGGGCACCAGTAGAGACATGACTCCAGCTACTCCTCACAGTTTTGTTACAGCCATGACAATTTGGTTTTGCACCCTCTGCTCCCCTCTATGCCTGCAGCAGGGCACAGTCCTCATTCCTGCAGCTGCCTTCCTGCTACATGGCCTTAGTGCTACCCCTTAGAGACATTGTGGAAAGAAGAGTGAATGAAATTAAACCAGTGCCAAGCCCACCTATGTGGTTTACCTAATCCTGACAAGTCACAACTCAATTTGAGGGCTGCATTTTACTCAAGAGGAAGTGATGGTTCCTGCAAACCATGTATATTTCTTCGGGAGGTTTATTTGCTTTTCATCCTTAAAGTCATAGTTACTCATCCAGACTACAGCAGCGATGTATCATCCCTCGATAATGCAGGTATGCAGCTTCCTCTCTGTGGCTTAGAGGGGCATCCTGCCCTGCTTTTGGTTCCCTACGGCGCATCTGACTGTGCTGCAATGAGTCTGTGGCTGTTCTCTGTCTTACCACCCTGTCAAAGGAAAGCAGCATAAAATCCCTCACAGGCATATTTTAGATGTGTAATACTGATATGCTTCATAAAACATATCAGCACATTTCAAAAGCTATTTCCAGAATTTAAGCCCATGAGTCCAACAATAGCAGGGAGCGGAAAGTATCCTAGATGCCAAACAAGAACCAGCACACAGGTGAGTGCCAGTGAAGGAAATGGGCAGCAGCTGATCACAGAATCTCAGGAGTTGGAAGGGACCTCGAAAGATCATCCAGTCCAACCCCCCCCTGCCAGAGCAGGATCACCTAGACTAGGTCACACAGGAACATGTCCAGGCGGGTTTTGAATGTCTCCAGAGAAGGAGACTCCACAACCTCTCTGGGCAGCCTGGTCCAGTGTTCTGTAACTCTCACAGTAAAAAAGTTTTTCCTCATGTTCACATGGAACCTCCTATGTTCCAGCTTGCACCCATTGCCCCTTGTCCTGTCATTGGATATCAGAGAGAAGAGCCAACACAGATGACACAGCAGAAGCTGGTTTTCCCCTGTCCTCTCTTGGATTCCAATGCTTGTGAAACCCTGTTCAGCAGGAAACACAGGAGAATGTATGCCATAGCATACCATGGAAGGGGCTATGTGAGTGTGTGAGTGTGATTTTCATGGAATTCAGATTCACTGTGGCACAGGCCTGGCTTGAACAATTTCTGGCAGAGCTGAAATTCCCTTCTAGGTCTCTCAGATTGTCAGGCACCTCCCCGAATGTTTTTGAGAACATCACAAAGGCAAAATCTACCTTCCCTCCAGCTGGTATACACACGCCCTGATCTCCATCAACTTTCCAGCTGCACATGACAGCATCTGGCTGTCCTGTTACTTCACAGTTATGGTCTCTAAGCTCACTTCTTAGGCAAAGTGCAAGTGAAAGGTCACAAAGGATTTAATAAGTTTCCTGGCCCCAGAAGGAATGTGTGAGGACAAGGCAGGTCTCAGCTTGCCATGCACAAGCTCACAGCTGCAGACTCATGGCATTTAACTTGCTTTACCATAGTGAGTCTCCCACTAAGAAGCTGCTGTACCCAGGTGCCAGTGTTGTCCTTAACTGCAAACCTCTCACAAATGCCAGCTGCATTGCCACTAAGCCAGGAGTTTCAACATTAGCCTTCATCAGGTCTTCAACTTGTCTCTCACAGCATGGTGCAGCTGAAGCATTGACCTTATCACTGGCACTAATTGGGTCATTTATTCCACTACATCAGTTTGTTCAGCTGAGCATAGGATACAGTATATTGAAGGTATGGGATCCTATGTTTCCTTGCTAACCTTTCAAAGTCATGTCAAACATCAGAGGAGACAGAGAACACCAGCAGCAGCACACTCCACAGTGAGTCTCTTGAGGCAGTAGAGACATAAACTGACATAAGGAACACAATTCAAATCAATCAAAATTTTTGCATAAATTGGGTTGGGATTTTTGCAAATCTGTGAATGACAAGAGCAAACTAGAAGTAGGTAAGCAGTGGAAGTCCTTTGGATTTTGCCCTAAAATTCCAAAGAAATCTCTTTCCTTTAAGACCATCAAGGACGAATGATTACTGGAGACAAGGCTTTGCAGGTGATCAAAGCTCTGTGAACATCCACATTTAGCTCAAGGAAGACTTGATAACAAGACAAATTCAGAGTAGGAGACAAGTGGCCATAAACTATGCACAGGTGGCTGCTAAGTAAAGAGAATTCTCTTGTCGCTTTGCAATAGCTCATGTAGATGAACCCTACAGATCCATTTCACAGGACCACACACATTTAGCTGAAAGTGGGAAGGGACTCCTGGAGACTGCCTAACCCAGCACCCTGTTCAAAACAGGGACTAAAGTTAGAGCAGGTTACCCAGGAATGAATCCAGTCATGTTTTTAATATCTTCAAGGATGGAGACAGCACAACCTCTCTGGGTAACCTGTGCCAGAGTTTGACCACACTAACTGTAGAAAAGTTTTTTCTTACATTTAAATGGAACTTCCTCTATGTCAGTTTGTGTCCATTGCCTCTTGTGCCATCATTGGACACCATTGAGAAGTCTGGCTCCTTCTCCTTTAATCCTCTCCATTAGGTATCTACACACATTGATAGGATTCCCCCTGAGCCTTTTCTTCTCCAGGCTTAACAACCCCAGTGGTCCCAGTACTACTTTCTGGGTTTACACAATTCATGACTGGCCTCCAGCAGTACTTCATGACACTGATCACAACATTCTGAGCCTGACAATTCAGCCAGTTTTCAATCCAACTCACTGTCTATTTATCTAGTCTATATGTCATCAGTTTATCTTATGAGGATGTTATAGTAGACAGTGTCGAAAGTCTTACTAAAGTCAAGACAAACAACTTGTACCACTCTTGCCTCATCCACTCAACAAGTCATTTCATTGTAAAAGGCTGTTAGGTTGGTCAAACATTATTTCCCTGTTGCAAATCCATGTTAACCACTCCCAGCCACCTTCTTATCCTTAATATTGGAAAATGGCTTCCAGAAATAGTCACTTCATCACCTTCTCAGGGACCAAGCTAAGGTTGACCATCCAGTTTCTAGGTTCTCTTTGACCTTATTCAAGTGACATTTCCTTTCTTCCCACCCTTATGAATCTCCCCTAGTCACCAGGACAGGTAAAAGACAGTCAAGATTGGCCTCTCAATGACATCAACCTTTTCCTTTTGCAACCAAATAACATGCAGAAGCCTGTCCTATTAATGCATTCCTCACCAGATTCAGCTCTAGATGATCTTTGGCTTTTCTAACTCCATCCCTACACATTCATTGTCTTTGTATTCCCGTTGGATCACTTGATCCTGCTTCTGTGTCTTATACACAGAAGTTCCTTGTCATGTCTGAGTTTTGTCAGGAGCTTCTTGGTCATCCATGCAAGCCTTCTGCCACATTTGCTCAAATTCCTGCATGTTGACACGGACCATTCCTGAGCCTGGAGGAAATGATCCTCGAAAATCAACCAGATCTCCTGGACCTTTTTTCTCTCCAGGGCTGCCTCCATGGGATCCTTCAGAACAGATCCCTGAAGAAGCCTAAGTCTGTTTTTCTAAAGTCCAGGGTGATGATCCTGATTTTTGTCCTGCTCTCTCCACTCAGAATCCCAAACTCCACCATTGCATGGTCACTGCAGTCAAGGCTGTCCCAAGCCTTCATATCCCCGTTCAGTTCTTCCTTGTTTGTAGGCAGGAGGTTCATCTCCTCTTGCCAGCTCCTCAGTCACTTGTGTCAGAATGTTGTCATCAATGCACTCCAGAAACCGCCTGGATTCTTATATACTGTTGTGTTGTTACCCTAGCAGCTTTGAGATAGACAAATATCTATGCAACGGTGGAGACAAAACAGCTGTAGGAACATCAAGAAAAATTACATATACACAGACCACTGAGCTGAGATGAAGTATTTCCAAAGTTTAAGGGAACCTGTTGAACTTACACTGAACCTTGGGTAAATATGTACACAGAATCAAAGAGATCTTGAACTACAAATAGAAACTGAAATGGAAAAAGTAAAGTAGTGAGGCCGGTGATGTTCTTCAAAGTTTATTTTAATTCTCACTCATGCACTAAGGGTTTTGTGATGAGAATGCTGAAAGGACCACAATCTGAAACCTTCAACAGTATTAAAGGCTGGAACTTAAGCATGAGAGCATTTATTAGATTAAGGGACATGACTCTGCCAGAAGCTGGGGAAGTAAAAAAACAGTGTTGCATATTTCTTGAGTGTTAATCAATCCTTAGCACCTTTAAGAAACAAGTAAACACAGTAGTTCTCATTTTACAGTTTAATTCTTCTTTCTTCCTCTTTAGGGATAAAGAGGTAGGGAAGTTGTGTGACTTGCAAAAACAGGTATTAGCATGCAAGAGTTACTGGCACCTCATTCAAGGCTCATCTGAGATCACACTCCTTTCCGAGTAAGTTTCCAGAAATTCAATTATACCTGGCAGAGCTGATGATAGTTTTAAAAATCTAATTACAGTGGAAAGAATGTGGTACAGTGGATGCATTTTCTTAAGCCATTTGAAACCTTGCCTCATAAAATTATCCTGCAAAAGTGAAATTCAAATTAATTCCAACCTAGATAAAAACACCAAAATCTAGGAATTTTCTGGATGACACAAACAGCAGGTAACTAGAAACGGTGATGTCCTCAGCTGGTGGTAGGACCAGTGGGGTACCACCAGGACTGGATGTGATAAACAGCACATTATATCCGCAGGTTATATTCAATTTGTGGTGACACAAACACCAGTGAAGGCAGAGGAAAAAAACCCAAAGGTAAACTGGAAGAATCTGAAATGGTGAAGTGCATAACAAAAAGGAATCCAAATTACGTTAAATAAACACTGAACATTTAGAGGAACAGGTATTAAAAAGAAGAGACACCAAAAGCAGAAGCACCAGCAGGACCAGATCAATGCCTGGCTCAGAGTCTGGTGTCACAGGCAGGACTTTGGGTTTTTTAATCATGAATCAGTTTACACTTCACCAGCTCTGGTGACAAAAGATGGAGCATGTCTCTCTCAAAAGGGGAAAAGGCTCCTGGGACAAGAGTTAGCAGGGCTCATAGACAGGGCTTTATACCAGATTTGAAAGGGGGAGGGGGGGAAAGGGGATAAAACACAACTCACTAGTGATGAGCCTGGTGGTGGAGTGCCAACGTGTGGGATGGTGCGCTAGTGAGACTCT
>NW_010197338.1:77408-83152 GCF_000695765.1 Mesitornis unicolor | reverse complement strand
TGTAGAAGGCCTCGTCAACTTCCTCACCCTTGAAACATGAAATCCAAGCACAAAATTGCCATGACTTTCAAATGTTCTCAAAATTGTGATGATGACAACTGAGAGCCAGGACTGTCTCTATTGCAGCGTACGTAGCAATGAGCAGGCAGGATCACTGTTTGTTGGTTTTCTTCCTATCTCTGTTCCTCCACTGCTACTCGCCCATGTTGTCCCTGTAGTTATGTGCCAACCCCAGAGGTACTACCTTATTTCCACTGAAGATGGACCATTGGCCTTGAAGTCTTTTTATTTTTTTTTAATCAAAATTAGAGAAAGTGCAGCCCTGCTTTTGAAGGAAAACATCTCATCTCCTCCTCTTCCCCACACCTCTCATTCTCTGCTTATGCTCTCCCATCTCTTGCTCGCTGCCTTGTCGCAGAATTAGCTCCTTTTCTGTTCTTGCCTCTTCCAGGCTGTATGTGTCAAGGTCAGTCCTTGGCTTGTTTTTCTGATTTGGGTCAGCGTTTATTAGATGAAGAAGAGACCAGAAGAGGAAACAACAGGGAAAAAATGCTGGGTACTACTATAGACTATCCTGTTGCATTTCAGTGATGTAATGTTGCTTGATATGAGAATAGTCAGGATCCACCTACCAAAAACTTGAGGTTGCTGGCTTTGGAGGCATGGGAAGGAGCTCTCAGGGTTATGCAGGATAGATCAAGGTTGTTGTGAGATGAGCTACTGAATCACTAATCTGTGATGTGTGTGTTTCTTCTAGGACTGTGGCTTGCAGCTCAATGATGAGGAAGGCCATCGTTGTTACCCATTAGAGGGCCACTTGCTCTGCCATGGATGTCACATCAGGCGCCTTAGTATTAAATTGCCATCACATCCACCTCCGAGCTATCCAATGCATGTCACAGAACTCTGAAAGACATTTCCATTACCAATAAGCCGTTTGAAAGAGAAGTCAAAAATCTAAAAATTGCTTTCGTGTTCCTTTAAAGATGAGATTCCAGTAATAACCATCTAAACCAGCTATTTATTTTTTAAATCAGAGGTGAGGGGTCCTTTTCTGATTTTGTACATATGCAGTCTTTCATCTAGATGTTTTCACTGAGACACGGTCTACTTGAAAAATAATTCACCACTAAACTGTAACTGTAAATGGCAGCATTTCTAAAAACAATGGTACAAAGGGCTGCTCTGCTCTCCCTACTTGCTCTCCTTCAGTGGAGATTTTGCCAAAGTGAGGAGTGTAGAATTAATATTTCCAAAAGTTAGCACCTTATCATATTGCAGCAAGCATGATAAGATAAATGCTAGCATTTTAGCTAGTTCTGTTGAATTCTGGTCTTAGAGAATACAGTCTCACATTTTTTAAAACTTAGACTCCCAGAAGTAGTGAATAGGAAGCAAAAAAGTGTTTTTAGCAATGACAGTTTTCAGCATGGGTTAAATAGTGGCATTTCAGGCCAGCTTTTCATCCTACAAGGTTCCACAGTCATCCAAAGACTATTTAGCTTGTTAAAGAAATATGGCAAGCACCTCATATAAAAAAACACACTGCAGAGAAGTATATCCAAAAAATTGGCACATGCATGGTCGTAACAGTTGAAAAAAGTTGCAGACCTCTGTAATTGCTTGCCATGTCCAAGTGTAGCCATGGTTTCAAAATGCATTCCGATCAACTTGATGCTCTGGCACTTACTAAACAATTCATCTTTTAAGCCTGCTTTTTGTTTCATAGGGTTAGCAGCCCCTTTCTATGCAACAGTACACTTGTCTTTATACTACTTGTTTTATACAAGACTTCACTTGTTACCAACTGCTTTACGATTGTATGTTGATACACTATTAAAAGAAGAGGGGGACAGTGGTTTTTGTATTATCTTTTCAGTTTTGTGTTCTTTTCTAGATGTGCTTTTGAACTGATTATGGCGATTGTCTTCATTGGAAAACAAAGTCCAGTTTTGCAGAAGTAATAACTTAGAAAGTCGGACCATTGAAACATTGGTATTTTATAATAAGTATTAGATGTACATAGAATGTACACACTTTCATATTTTGCATAAGCTTTTACAGTAACCTCAGAGCTCTGGGGAAATATATGTCTTCCATATAGGAAGTTAGATGAATCTTTTTTATGGTTTGTTTTCTACCATGTGTTGATGATTTACATGCAAATCACACATCTGTATGTTTAAAAAATTCCTTGCATTCTCATGAGAATTGATGCAGCCTTCCTGAATTTATTTTTTAAATAAATCCATCGTTGCTGTCTTTAACTGTATCCAAAATTACAATAAAATAAAATTCTTCTGCTGCAGAGGAAGTGGAAATACCAGACCAGATTCTCCGCATGTGTAAATCATGACATTTCCATGCCAGTTCTCAACACATCGAGAATCTGACCAATCCATTCGGAAATGATCCCACATTAAATTCAGCATGCAGACTGATGGAATTACTTGACTTATTTGACAACACCATTGCAGTTTAGTTTCTTATGCTCCATTGAGTTTTTGAAAGCCATGTGTGGTGCTCTTGAAAAGTACAAAGGGCATCCAATGGACACTAATTCATAAGTGGAATAATTAACTCCCTTAACAGAACTTTCTGATAGTCTGGAATTTCCTTATGGGGGAAGCAGGGGGAGACAGGAAAAATTCCTAGGAACTGGTTTTTTTTCTTGATAGTAAGGAACAAAAGGTATGTTTCCTGAACTTCTGCCAGACTTCCATTGGCCTAGATTAACCTGTCCTCCTGAATGCTCCTTGGCAAGTCAGATGCTCCTTTAAAAAGTCATTTTCTGTTTAATATATCAGTTTATAATTAACATATTTAATATGATAGGCACTGTTTGAAGGAATTACAGTGCAACCAGTGCCCTATTCCTACAGTGTGACCTAAGAGGCCTGGCCTGCAAATGAGAGGGCACTGGGTGCGCGCACGCTTTTTCTGTATTTGTAAACATTACCTCTGTATCCACAGTCAGCAGTGCCGCCTCAGAAGGAAGTGAAGTACGTGTGCCTCTCACCCAAACAGCAAATGCTAGAAAAAAAGGGAAAAAAAAAAGTCTTAAATTGGATTGTATGACTAGGTCAGTTCCTTCAGGTTCTTACAAACATGGAAGATAGCAGAGCTTCAGGATAAACTTTTAGCATCAGCTGCAGTGTAATATTTTTTCCCTTAAAGAAAGCTGCTTTGGACCACATTTAGCTTTGAGGCATTTTTACCTGCTTGTCTTTACAATATATATTAAGGAACCCACATGAAGCTAACAGTCATTAAAATACACAGAGAAGGTTGGTGTCTATTCCTGTGAGCAAGTCATCCCGTAACAGTACTGGCTGTACTGGAAAAATGCTTTGCTCTACCAGTATAGAACCAAAACCTTCAAAAGTCAGAGTGGCCAGAGAGGGAGGTGACTTACTCTGGCATTCAGCCCTGTCTCCTGCCAGTACCTGCCTTAGCACTTGCTCCTTCAGTGGCAAGTTTAAGTTTCCACTCCAACATTCTTTTCAAGGGACAGCACACTATCTAACATGTACATGCAATACTTTTCCTTCTTCTTTGAAAATTATTGTGGTGTAGAACAGAATAATACTTCATTTCACGTGTTAATTTGTCAGTCTCTCATAGTGCTACTCAGTTCCAATGTGTTAAGCGTCATCAAGGTAAAAATTTCAAAAGGTAAATATTATGAATAAGCAATTTGTTTAAAACCAGAAAGCAGCAGTTGTTGTTCCAGTATTTTCTATAGACAGGTGCATTCTATTATTCTGTAATGAAATACAGCTTTGCTTTTTCCAGCATTTAGTACGAAAACTGGTGCTTAAGTGACATTTACCAAGTTTTGGGGTTGGTTTTTTTTTTCAATTAAAGAGAAAAATAAAAGCAAAATCTAAAATAATTATGTGCTGTACCCTTTAGTGCTAGGGAGAGTTTCTGCACATTTTACCTCCTGTCTGAGGAATTGGGTAAATGAGAAAGCTTCTTTTAATGATTTTTCTTAAGAAGTATTCTTGTGTTAAATCAGTTAAACACAGATGTAAACTTTCTAGAGTTCATTTTGTGATTGTTCTTCAGAAGCCTTTGCTGTGCTTTCAGAGTATTTCCATAAGTTAAACCAATAACAACTTGTTCTCATTTGCATCAGGAAACCACCTTTCCATTGTGGTGAGGAACCTTACAGAGTCCTCCCAGCACAGAGCTGTTGTAGGCGACCCAGAGTCCCTCGGAAAGGACCAAAACAAAAATTTTAATACAAAACAAAAGAATGCACTCAGATAATTGAGCTTTCAAAGAGGGTTTGTTTGGGTTTCTTTCCTTTTCCTTTTACTCGTGTGCATGTGTGTGTGCGTGTGTGTGTGTGTGTGTGCGTGTGTATTTTGTAAGGTGGAGCTTCAAAATGAAAACATGGTTAGAGGAGCTCTTTAAGACCAGAAATTCCAGAGTAGTTAAGTAAACCAAAGCTCTAAAGGAGACAAAAGCTGCTTTCTTGTGTTTCAAGAGAAGTTTAAAAGTTTGTGATTCATCCTGTAACTAATGACGTAACTAGAGTATATAATTTGACTTAAATTAAGTTTTCATTTGAGAAATATTTTCATTTTCTTTAAAAGAATATAGTTTTCTTCCAAGAACTTGGACCAACGTTGATTTTTATTTTGTAGGAAATATATAAATTCCCAGTTTGTATATCATGTAACTAGTTTACATGCTGAAAATATACATTAGTTTAACTATTTTTGTATATATATATCCTTGTAAAACCTTTCAATGTGCTTCTGTCTTTTAGTCTTTAGAATTACTTGTGGTTTTGTGTTTCAGTGTTTGATTCCCTTGATTGTTGAAGAAAAAAATTGGGAAATGTAGATTTATTTATCTAAAGAAGAAGCTACTTGCTATCATCCTAAGTTATTTAATATTAAAGTCAGAAGTTTCATTTAACCGTAGATGCTATAATCTGCTTTTTTCAATAAAGACATTTTGTAGTTATCTTTGATTTTGTAGTTTGTTGCTTGTAAGTTTTTATTATATTTTAATCTAGGTGGATTAAAACAATTTTAAGGAGACCCTTGTATTGCCTGCAGAAATGCCGAACTGATATTAATTGATTGCAGCTGCATTCAGGAAAGATTTTGGTCCTCCAGTGCAAGTGTTACTAATTAAGGTCTAAAATATGCCCACAGCTAATGTTTTGCAGCTGCACTTAGAAAAGAATTTGGCCACTCTGGCAATTTTTAATTAAGCTTTAACCAGTCTGGCTAGTTCACGTGTAGGACAGTCAGTATGGAGAAACATTTCCTTTTCAAAACGCCTATTATTTCCTGGAGCATTCCAGAAGAGAAGTACCTGCCTGGGCTATGAACTTACATAGCTTTAAGCACCCAGGCCTTGATTTGGGGAGTTTTCTCAATTTTCTTGCCAAGTCACAGTAATTCAGAAACCGTGGCCAAAGCTCTGATGGATAAGATTAAAAAGATGCTTTTTAATGTATTTTACCTTTCTGAAGTTCTTTGCCACTTTCCTGTTTCCAGCTGCATGGCACAGAGGGGAGGTTGGTCCCATTTCCCTTCTGCACACAGTTGTCCTGCAGGAGCAGCTGTCTGTCAGGCAAAAGGTTCATCAGTGCTGGTGTCTTGTCTCCAGCTGTGGCCAAAAGTGGATGCCTGGAAGAAGAGTACAAGAGCCAGTTCTGTCCTGGTTTCCTTATATTCACTGGGTTTCCCTTTCCATGAAGCTGTCAGCCTGGCACCCCT
>NW_010197338.1:75488-77377 GCF_000695765.1 Mesitornis unicolor | reverse complement strand
CTCTTCCCTCCAATGACGCGCAGAAGCCAAACATTCACAAGCTGCAATGTCAGTGTGATGGCCACCCTCTCCTCTGAAGAGCTCTGCTGCAGCTCTGCACCCTGGCTTTGTAAAGTGCAAATGAATTCACATTCAGAAATTAAACTTACTGGTGGTTTTCACACAATGGCTATTTTGGCAAATTTTTCTTTTGCACAGTCAGAATGGAAAGAGTTACAAATGCCACAATTGTTTTAGGGACACAGTCTGCACTGTGCTTTGAAACAGATGTACCACACTTCTACAGGGTTTTCACATACATGCTATTTTCTCACTCGTAATTTCTTATAATGCATTCAAAATGAGCAATTTATGCCCTCCTTGAAGAAAGGAGAAGAAAAAAAAAAAGGACTGACCCACTCAAAGCATTTTAACAGGGCCTCACCACGTGGGTGACACAGACAATAAAATCCAGGACATATTCTTAATGCAAGAGTTTATGCCAACCCATAACCACCCTGGTTAAAAAGAACAGGGAACTTACTTTAAAACGTCAGCTGCCCCCAGTGGGCCCTCCTTGCAGGAAGCACATACTGGAAAATGAACGTTCATTCGCTGCAGGAAGGGCGAGTCAGGACCCAGCTCCCAGAGGGGAGCACCACCAATCTCTGCAGTGCCATAGGATTCCTTGATGTGGCATCTGAGCCACAGGGCTGGGTGTAACTGGAAGCTGTTGCATGATGTCTGGTTGCCAAATCTGGCCTGCAGATTATTCGGGAGGGCTTTGCTAGCCCTGCTCTTCACCTTAACGGCCATCCCCAGGTCTGCACCCTTCACCTTGCAGCTATTGAGTAGAACAAGGATTTTTTTTTCAGGTTCTCCCAGGGCTGATCCAGAGAGACTTGGCTAGTGCTGGGAACTATGAGGAATATGTGAACTAGGCTGGTGAAGCTGACTTCGGCTCACATCCCTGTTATTCAGCATTTAGCCTTCTGAATTTATAGACTCACAGGGTGAGGTTGGACAAGACTTCAAGAGCTCATCTGGTGCAACACCCCACCACTAAGACACATACAAGGCAAAATTATATATATATATATGTGTATGTATGTATGTGTATACATATATAGCTATATATATATATATATATTAAAAATATGTCTGTAATACCTTAAATATTCCCTTGGGTGTGTCGTTGGGGAAGTTGGAATTGCAGTCTCATTCCTCCTGCTACAGCATGTCTTAATCAGCCCAGTCTGACAGCTAGGAACAACGCTTATCAGTGTTCACATTGGGTGCTGCAGATTTCTTTCCAGGATCCCAGCTGGCTGGGTCACTGATGCCCGTGCCTTCAACTTCACACCAGCTAAGAGGACAAGAAATGGGCAGAGGCTAGCAAAAGTAGCAAAGCAAAGAACAAGGGCGTTGCTGAAAACAATGCAAACAACTTCAGAGCAAGTATGAGCACTGCAGTTTGCAAACATTTTGGGCTGGCATCATTATTTTTTGAAAAGACAACATCTGTGATTTTTTTTTTTCCTTTTTCTTGCCCTTTACTAAAACAACATCCTCATTTCAATCACTGATTTATTTACATTAAACACTGGAACAGACAGCAACAGACACCTTTACTTGTGAAACTGATTTAAAAGCAAAGGAACAGTAGTCTGCAATTACAGCCACGCTCCCATCCGAGAACTCCGACCTCATCATTACTCTGAACACGATTTAGGCCAGCAGCAACCTGCACGCTTCTTCCTGCGTGCTGCCTCACTTGCAGGTCTATGATTCATGCAGCTTTAAAAAACACTGGATTTAGCTGAATTTCCCAGACTATGATCACAGAATCACAGAATCACAGAACGTTAGGGATTGGAAGGGACCTCAAAAGATCATCCAGTCCAATCCCC
>NW_010197338.1:75049-75457 GCF_000695765.1 Mesitornis unicolor | reverse complement strand
AGGAATGATCCCATGCTTGTGGTTCTCTTACAGATAAGAAGCTTGGAAGGAAGAACTCCTGAGCAGGGTCTGGACATTGAGCAGGACACGACCTTCTCTGGATGCCCAAGCTGGACGTGAAAGTGTCACCCATTAAACAGAGGGCACTGGTTCCTGCAATAAACTGCAGGTCATTCCTCAGTCACCACTGCTGAGCTCTTCAGCAGCTGAATTACATATTTTAAAAGCTATGGAGTTAACCACAACTTTTGGTAAAACTCCAGAAGACCAAAAATATTTTCTTCCTGATCAAAATTCATTTAAGATCCTATCCTAGTGCTCAATGCAGTTCTCACCCTCTCTTCACTTAACACTGAGACAGCAGAAACAAGTTGCCATATTGATTATTAGGAGCACATAAGAAGTAGC
>NW_010197338.1:70293-75018 GCF_000695765.1 Mesitornis unicolor | reverse complement strand
TTCCTGCTGTACCTGCATTTTAGCTGTGTCACTTTCTGTCCCATAGAGGAAAATACACTGCATTGGACAGCATAAGTACTGTGCTCACAACACACAGCATAAGAGAACTGCAAACTGTACAAAAAGTAAAAAAAAAAACATACATGTGGAGATCTGATTTGCCAGACATTATAAAACAGGTATCTATCCAGCAACACATTTAAGAACAAATTCTTAAAGATTTGTGTCACGGCTGAAAAAAACCTCCCACAGAATCCCACATTTGTATGCACATGTCTGGGAAGTCACCACCTCAAAGAACAAGTAGTGCATTGGTTACAGTAATTCAAGTGGTTAAATAAGCTAACCAAACAAAACCCTGTTCATTAAAAAATTGGCACATTTAAATTTTTTTTGAATGCTAAAGCCAGCTGATCAGTTAATTACTGGCTGCTCTGGAGAGGCAAATGAAAACCAGAGCCACCCCTTGGTGCTTCCAGGCACCATAAAGAAACAGTGACATGTGCAGTTCCCAACCAGTGTAAATGGGTCTTGCACTGCTAAAACCAAGGAAGCTGTGCTGTTCATGCTAAACGAGTGTTTCTCATGCCCTCTGTGAGACAGGGCACTAGGATAGGAAAGAAAATTACTGTATCAAGCTGTGTCTTTTACCACCTAAATCCTGCAGCTGAAAGCGTCATAAGTCAGACGCGGCAAGCTTACCCGAGGGGAAATAAAGCAGCAATACATTCAGCGCTGTGAAGGTCGGTTATTGTGTGGCTCTGGTCGCACCTGAGCACCTTTACCTGAAGTTTGCAAAGGTCACACTGTGTGTAAGTTGGACACAGTGATGGAGTAGGGATGAAAAGGAAAGTGGCACGTGTGGCAGGGTGCAACACCTGGGAGAGAGCAATAAGACTGACCTGCCATACCTACAAGCCTTGTGTTCAGCTGCATTTACCTCAACCAATGGCCATGGCTCCCAGAAAAATTTTTCCACAGAGCTTCTTTAAAGTGGCAAGGGAAAAAAAAAGGTTGCTGGTGCCCTGCAGAAGGAACTGCTGACTGTCTCCCAAAAGGATGGTGGTGGCACACTGGGCTCACCTGGAACTTGGTCCTTTTTCTCACTCCTCCTTCCTATACAGAAAAAGAATAGGGGAGAAAAAGAATCATCACCACTTTCCACACCATTCACTTTTCCATTCCTTATCAGGGCATTTCCCAGCAAGGGAGAAGAGGAAGACAGCACCTCGCCGGGCAGGCGGCTGTGGCACCTCAGCACAGGCTGCTTGCCAGCGGTCACTGTCTCACATGAATCCCGTCTATCAAAATGGCAAGTCTTGCTCCAACAAACATTATGGTGACTTTAGACACATCCTAGTGCTTCCAGCAGTGTCTTAGCATTTGGAATAGATCATTTGCTACTCACACTCATAACCCATAAAAGCTATACCTACAGTTTATTTGGCTCATTGCTCTTAATCACTCAAATATACCACCCTGAATGGTAAAAGTGACGGGCATTCACCTGTGGTGAGATCTGCCTTTAGTTGGCTATAAACGTTATCTCATTCTCTATTTTAAAATACTGTTTGAAATATTTTTCCCCGCAATCAGTTGATAGCCTCTCTCTTACCCACGGCACATTTTTCCAAGCTCTGGATAAAACCAGATTTTTATTTTTTTTTAAAAGCTAGAAAAACCTATTTTAAAAATGAATAAATTTACTATCAGTTAATATGTAATTGGCCAATTATTTTCCAGGAGCCCCATCAAAATGTGAAGAAGTTAATAAAAATGTCTATATAGAAGAGCCCATGAATACTTCTGAAGGGGAGCAGAAGTCTTTAAAGAATGTGCTGTTGCATCTTCCATACTGAATTAAAAAAGAAGTGAAGCAAACCCAAGTTTTCTTTAAAGCTTTCTTATCTTGTTCTGCAACATATAGCAGAAAATCTGCTAAATCAGACAGTGCTTTGATAAAGCATGCAGGATTTCATCATATAATTTAACTTCAAATATTTTTTTTTGCATTAATCATAGTATCTTCAAAGCTGAAATCTTTTCCTTTGCTGATGAGCCAAAAGATGCTACGAAGCTGAGCACCTACTGCACTGCAGTCAGTACCTTCTGTATCACCTTTCTCAAAAATTCTATGGCTTTATTATTTGCATGCCAGGTCTAAGGATCTCCTGCAGCAGGATTTTCTAAGCAGGCACAGTGAGGGAGCGCAGAGTGGGAGGTACCAAAGACTGCTCTTGTCTTTGAGCCGGGTCTTCTGTTGCTGCCGGGAATATAAACACGCAGCCCAAAATCCAGCAGCACTGTAGAGAGGATGCTGCAGACTCAGCAACGCTTCCGTATAAAATGGGAGCCAAGAGGTGAGCAGGACTGTACGTAACACACCAGCTGCCACCCCTCTTGCAAAGGAACAGCAAAGTGAGCTGTTAGCTATTGCTGTGGTGCAAGAGCAGTCCCTTGACGCTTCATCCAAAAGCTCTGCAGCGCTGCCATCACCGCACATGGTCCTGTGAATCTGCTCATGGAAGCTGCAAAGGTTTTGTTTGTCCTAATAGCACCTCCCACCTCAAAAAAGCCCCGCAATATAGATAAATAATGAATCCATGCATAGGGGTGTGAGCGGGTTAGAGGGCTGCTTTGTGCAAAAATCACGTTTTAGAGGGAACCAGGCCACATGAGATTAACTGGCAAAGGGTTACAGAGTATTTTAAATGTATCCCGATATTTTTCTTTGGATGCAGGTGATAGCAGCACTCATGTACATAAGCACATTTCCTAGCACTATCTGGCAGTGCACATTGTTCCTAACTCCCTCTCCAGCTGAAGTTCACTAAATACCCTACTTTACCAGGGAGGACATTCTCCCTGCCTGAGCTGCAGATATGTGCTCAAGGACAGGCAGCAGAGGCTCAGGAGCTCTGCCTGCTGCAGCCATGGCAGGGCACGGGCCAGGGCCAGGCCAGGGCAAAAGATGGGGATCCAGCTCCCTGGCCACTTTGGGTGACTGTTCCCAGACGCCACCCCACAGCTTGCTGCAACAAAGCACAGGCTTGTGAGCACAGCAAGAGGCACCCTCCTGGGTTTTCTCGTGCTTGGGTCTCAGCTAAAAAAATGAGGTGCAGCATGTTGAATTAAAATCAAGGCAGCCAAAAGGTGGGAAAGCCAGAGGTGACCCAGTGGCTCAGTGTGAGGGGCAGATGGCCACCACTCGGCCTCCTGCATAGTGCCAAGACTTTGAAGAACATGGGAATATCACCAGAGGACCTTTCCAGTGGAAATATCAAAGTTATTTCAAAACAGATACCCCTAAGGAGCACACTCCATCCGCCTTGATGCCTCCCACACAGCAGAGCCAGCTACCAAGCAAGCGTTAGAAAGGCAAGAGCAGCACTGCTGGTCGCTCTCCTCCTCTTCCGAAATGGCTGTTCAGAGCTGGGGGCTGGCATGAAGCCTCATCAAACTCCCCATGTTGTGTAAGTAGCCCCGAGAGGCCTGACAACACCTTGGCCACAATTCTCACCTGGAGATCAGGAATTACCTGGGAAGCTGTGGAGGAGACCCTCCTCTTGTGCCTGCTGCTGTGCATTGCAGTGAATTCTGCTAAGCTCCACCACAGCAAGTCCAGCCTGAGCTGTGCAACTGTCTCAGGGGTTGGTTTTTGAGGATTTTTTTTTTTAATTTCTTTTGCTTTTTTTTTTGTAGTAGAAGCTTCTGGAAGTCACTAAAAATAAGTTTGTTTGGGTTTTTAAACGTAATCCAAACACATTTGTGTTGTCTTTCAAGATGGCACTCCCCCCTTGTCCCTACTTGACAACAGATTTTTCAGTCATTAAGAATGCTCTGCATGCACAGAAATATCTTGGATTATTTTTCCCATAATCAAAAGAAAACAAATCCCAGAGCAGCCCTGGCAGGCCGCTTCCGGCCAGCGCCGCTGCGCCCCCAGAGACCCATCATGCTCGGCTGCTGCCTTCAGAGGGCAAACAAGAAAGTTTGCTTCCAATATAAAATTAGACACTGAAACAAACTTACTTTTTTTTTCCATAAAACCCCCCAAACAAATCCCAAATGCCTGCCCAACTACTTTCCCATTAAACATATTCCAAGGCAGTACTTTAGATGTTTGTGAGTGGCTTGGACTATATAAGCCAGAACTGGTTTTGCCCCCATGCCCCTCCTGCCGTCAGTACCGGTGCTGTATTCCTCCTGTGCTGGAGGCTCACGTCAGCCGCGGCCACTTGCAAGCATTTGTGATAGCTCAAACGCTATCGGCCAGCAGGATGCCCTCTGCTATTGTCTGCTTCTCACGGGCTTTCTCCTGCAAGGCCCTTCCTGATAAAAAAGGATTGGCATTTAGAAGGAACTGCAAGGTTGTTTACCTCATTATCCTCCCTAATACTCATCTGCTGTGATATCTGCATGAATTTTGCCAATTAGAGCTGGTAACACGCCATGGCTACCACCTGTGCCCATCTATCCCATCTTAAATTTGGACAGTAAGTTTCTGAGAGCAAAAAGCTATTTTCTAATTACAAGGAAGACATTCTTGCAAATCTGCAACTATGGATTTACAAATAAGCACCAACAAATCTTTCAGTATTGCGAAAATCTTCTTAGCCTAATGTAATGGTGGTTCTGCTATAGGAAGTATTTCTTTGTCTAGCACTGAAAGCTGTCTTTATTAAATAAAAACAGAAACCTATGACAGCCATCCTCAGCAGCAGC
>NW_010197338.1:63326-70262 GCF_000695765.1 Mesitornis unicolor | reverse complement strand
GGTTTACATTGCTAAGTATAATTTAAAGAGATTTCATAAGCAGTTCACAATAATTTACCCAATTAGTCTTTTGCTTTCCCTGCCCATTAATAGATAACATTGCTGAGAAAATTGCTGGCCACTGTCTAGAATTGTTGACAAAAGCTTCTGAAATGCTTTGCATTCTTGTGACAGAGACCTCAGCAAGAGGCTACTGCCAGCACTCTTAGCCCTGGGTCTACAAGGTCAGATCAGTCACTGCAGCATCTCCTTTTCACATCTGATCAACTGTGCAAAAACCTGGGGACAAATATTCCTGCACATTACTCTTACATCCTGGGGATCTTCATTCACGAGCATTCAGAGAAAGCAAGCATGAAACAAGGCTGCAAAATGACATCATTCAAAAAGTTAAGCAGAGTTACAAAAAACATCTGGGGCCCTAAACCCACCTTTTGCTATCCATGTACAGTACCCAGCACATTGGAGACCAAATGTGTTATTGACCCCTAAGACTTTCTGGTTTAATAAACATTTTCATTTTAGCAGGTCTGCTAATTCATTACATGTCCCAGCTTTTGCATTTACAGCAGCTTTGAGTACCCCAAGAACTTTAATCCTCAGCTAGGCCTCTTCCCTTAAGCATACATATCATCATACTGGACGTGCTGCCACAAGAATGCAAAATAAACGTTTCATGTCATCGTGTTTTTTCAGTGTGGTGTTGCATTAACTACTCTCCAGGGAGCTCTGGAAAAGAGGAAAAATTACAGTGGCTCCAATCGCTATCAAATATTCAGAAGGTGAAGCTCAAACTCGTAAAGGATTCCCATTGTGAAAGGTTCCTTCACTGCTGTTAACTCCAAAGAAATAACCAGAGGCACCACTGAGCACCACCAAACCCCTGCTGCATCAGGCTTTACAGATATAGCATTGCACAAGCCACTATGCTAGATTTTATACTCCCTTTTACGCTGAAGTTCTTGGTTTTGTTCTTTGCTGATGAGAGGGGTGTTCTGGGCAGAGAAATGCAGAGGCTAGATCATGGCTGAGAGCAGAGCAAGGAGAGAAAACAGTACTGCAAGGGGGAAGAAAAAACAATGGCTTTTCTTTCATGTGGAGACTAATTGCTTCTAAAGGCTGGGCTTCATGAAAAAAACAGCAGAGCATAGCTCCTGAGGTGGTTTGCTGGCCTTGGCAAAGCCACTTGGCTTGAGAGGATGCACAGCAGGTCTTAGGGCACCTTATCCTCTCCAAGCTTGGTCCATCAGCAAGTCCTTCTGCAAAGCTTAGCGCAGCTCCACAGCCCATCAGGGCACTTGAGGATCACCAGAAGACAGGGACTTACCAACCGCCCTGTGTCTGTCCCCTGGTGGTGCAGACACCCTCCAGCTAACTGTTCTCATGTTCCATGTGAAGCACCAAATGGCCTCCAAGTAGCATTTTGAAAGATCAGGACCAGATATTACATACATAGACTCTCCCTTCAATGCTCAAATCAAAGCTTCTAACCAAAAAGCAGCAGCAACACCAGCCAACTGCATCAATCACAGCCCAGTCACCAGAGTCACTTCCGTGGTGAGCTCCATACCCACCTGGGCTCCACAGAGATGAAGATGTCTGCAGCCAGTGACAAGCTCATAAAAAGAAAATGTCTTTATTCTTTTATTTTATTTTTTTAAAATCATAATGAGGAAGAGATGTGAGAAGGGAGAAGCTTTCCATTCCCCAAAGTTTTAAATTTGTACAGGATGCTGCAGAACTCCCTGCAGCCACCTAGTGCTGGAAGATAAATCACTTCCCCACTTCTGTGACTGTCCTCTGTGGTCCCATAAGTGTATTTGAGACCAAGTGTCCAGCAAGGAGGAACAAAAGCCAAGTCTCTGCAAAAGTCAAGACACCACACTTCCAGTTATGGGCAGCAAGTCTGAGAACAAAATGGTCAATGAACTGCGCACACAGGAAACATGCTTTTATCCCGATAAAGAAAAAAGACATCTCACAAAAGACATGGCTACTGCCTGGATTCCCCAGTGGTTGTAATCTGCTTGTTTTTAAGGGTATCCAAGCTGCCCACTCCACTTCCAGCCCTCCCAGGTCCGGCTCTCCAAATGTGTTACTCTTCCTAACAGAGAACTGCCAAGATTTGCTTCAGTCAAATCCTCCTTGTTTCTCAGCAAATTTCTTGCCATCACAGGACAGAGAATGCCTGTCCTCCTATCTAATTATGGCTATAAAATTGAAGTGTAGCATGCTCCTTCCAAGTCACTTCTCCTACATTCACGCCTCCTGTGTGGTGGCAGCTGTGCACTGGAGCAGATCAGGGAATCAAACTGGGTTAGAACTAACGAAACAAATCAAAAAAGAAAGGCGGACAGGTTTGCATTTAGCCAGATCAACTACCTGGTTCCTGTTCACCACAAAGGTGAACAGATGCTTGTGCCAGCAGCAGTCGGAGTGCAGCACCAGCACAAAGTGTTCAGCAAACCACAGCCCAAGTCATCATCTCTGCCCCACCATGGCCAGAAACAGCCAACAGGAATCTGGAATGTGCCCTGCGATGCCTCCATTAAGGCATAACCCTGATTAAAACCAGGTTAGTTACTCAATACCTTTCTTTAAAGTCACTATTTTTCCAGAGCTTTTAGTCTGGTTCCCTGTAGGACAGCAAAGCTAACCCCGCTCAGGAAGCAATGCTGTTTAGATGTCAGTTTGGAATACTCAACTTTATTTTTTTCCCCTTAGAACTCAAACATATTTTGCCATGCAGCTAGCTAACCCAGCTCTTAGACGGATATGATTTCTTGTTCTCTTGCTTATAAGGGACACTTGAAACGAATTAAAATTATTCTGGCCTCGTGCTAAAGGTCAGTGTTGTGGGGAAAGATGACTTGTTCGGAATTCAGTCAGGAAGTTTAACACAAATAATCCAGCTTGAAGTTCTGTGAGAACAAGTCCCAGCCAAAAAAAAAGAAAAGAAAAAGTGCTGATAGAACTGATTCATGTACTAAAGCGCTTTTTTCCAAGCATAAAACCCGGAGATTTTTAAAGCTGCCATGTAAACAACTATTTAGCTGAGATGTGAAAGAGATGCTATTGGTACCTTCCCAGATAAAACCAGGCTTTTATCAGGAGACTTAAGTGGGAATGAGCAGGGGAAGGACTAAGAGACCCTGCTGTGAATTGCTGTGAAGATGGACCACACTGCACAGAGCGTCACTATTACTTCTTGTAAAGCATTAGGCTTCCGCAAACTTTTTAGCAAAATGTTCATGTCATAAAAAGGGAGAAGAGCTGATAAAATCCAACAGCTTATTTGCAAACGAGTAACATTCTTTGCCAGTAAAGAAATGCCTTGCAGGTGTACAGATGCCTCCTGTATCTGTAAGGTGACATTTGCCTCTCTAGGCTACACCATGAGTTACATTTGGAAGTGTTCATGACTTAGAGAAAGCCCAGAAAGACTTTAAGATATTCTATTCCCACTAGAAATGGGTATTAAAATACAGATATTAGAATTAGTTAAAAAAGGTAGATGCTCTACCTTCATGTCACTGCCAGCCCTGAAAGGATGACTTTAAAAAGAATGAGAGAGAAAGCAATTACATTTTAGAGAATATACATGTATTTGTGTGTATGTAAATACCTATGTACATGTATTTTAAATAAAGTTCTTAGGGATATAGTGGGTCAGGATATCCTTCCCAAAACTCCGGAAATGAGAGGAACGTGAGTTGTCAGTTTCTTACAGGTTTATGCTTCTGTGGTTGGTCTGACTGAGCCCAGTAGGGCTATAAAAACATCCGCATCCAAAAACTTAAGCCCAGACTCGGCCAGTCTGGTTTTGTTTCTCTGGCTGACTGAGAGCTGTTACCAAGAAAGGAGCCTTTCAATCCCCTCTCACCATTACAGAGCGTTCGGTTCCACCAGTTAAGTGCCTGCTTATGTCAAACAAGTTGTACCTGGGACTAGAGAAACATCAAAACCAAACCATCTGCAATTTTCCTGTAGCAGCTAAATAATACAGCAAGTGCAGAGTCCCACAGCCAGTGTCCTGCAGATGGAAAAAGCCATGAATTGACTAAGAAGCTTATGTAGTTCTTAAAAGTATTTCAGTGCATTTCCAGAGCTGCTGTGCTCTTTTAATTTCATTTTGAAAATCCACTGGTAAGCTTTAAATTCAGTTTCTATACCTGAATGTAACCAACCTGCCAAATACCAGTAATAAAAAAGCCTTCAAGTTTCATGGACAAACATTTGGATAATTTTGCAGAAGGAGTTGCTGTGGCCCACATTTCACCAGCAAATATGTGCCTTGTGAACACTGGCACAGCGTTTTTAGCACACTTCAACACTCAAGTCTTTCCAAAGAGGTTTCTGCTGCGTTATCCACACTCCCAGTTTCATCCCGTCCGATCCTGCACGATCGTGACTCGCTGCTGCCCTCTTTATTCCAGCATCGGCTCCAGTCAATCCAGCAGGGCCAGGAACCTTCCTCCCACTCGGTGACTCAGTCTCCATCACTCCAGTATTTGTCCTTGCTTCTCCGCAAAAATAACCTGGAGAAAGTTATGCTTCGTTCAGAAGAACAAATATCCCAGTGGTCCAGGGGAGGAAAAAAACACAACAAAAAGCACAATTGACTCACTGAGTGCTCCCTCCCAACACGCAATGTGATGTTTTGCCACCCAAAGTGCTGTAATCAGAGCATTAGAACGTGGCTGTTTCCTTTTGGCTCTAATGAAACATCAGCAAATGGATAACATATCTATAGCTTCTCTCTTCTTGTCTGTCTCTGGGAGGCAGGTGCAGACTCAAGTAAGGTTCACAAAATGGATTCAGATGTGACCAATTTGTAAATTCCCAGGCAGCTATCTGGGAAATCTTACTGCTGCCAAAAACGTGCCCTTTGGAACATCACTGAATGTCTTCTGTGTTTACAGTAATGGCTTCACTTCATTCAGTTCCTCAGCAGAAAGGCTCAGAAGGACATCAGAGAAATATTAAATGTTACGAGGTTTAAATGAAAGTGCCAGCACAAGTTCTCTCACTCCAGCTGGTTAGCGGGGAGAGACGCTTGCGAGTGCTGTCCCCAGGCAACCATGGCATTTTGTATTGTAATGGCTTTTGAACAGTTCTTTCAGTGGAGAAACCCCCAAATCTCAATTTCCCTGAATGCTGAACGTTAAAGATCAATGTTCATTTTTGCCAAACCCAAAAGAGTTCCTACAACTCTGCTCTTCGCTTGTAGTAAGAGTCAGTCTATTATTTATGCTCTTTCATGATTTAGTCTACACAATGTACTGAAAAATAAGAAACAGTAATGCTAACCCAAAGAGTTAAATTCAACCCAAATCTTCATGCATGTGATGCCAGCAAAGCCCATTGGCATGGCTGCAGCACAGCACCAACCCCGTTTTATGCTCTGAAGGAAGAAAAGCTTCTCCAACAAATTTGTTAAACTTCAGCCAAATTTACTGATAAGACTACCTGTATGTTTTCTTGTTCTTTGCTTGTGTATAAAATCCAGGAAACAGAGGAATCTGTTATCAGAGATGTCTTGCAAGGCACCTTATCGCTGAAAGACAATGACAGGGAACCAGATGCAGCAAAGTATTTCAGGTTTACCCCAAAATCCTCTTTCTCCAACAAAGGTTATCAGGTAGAATCCTAAAGCATCAGCTTAACTTTAAGCCTCTGAATCGTGCCATGAGCAACAACAACCACCACCATTTCTGAGCACCAAGGCCTGACAGACATCCTTCGCGCAGCAGAGAGGTTGGAAAGGCGTTCAGAAAGAGCAGACAGTCAGGAGGCTTGGAGTTTGCCATTTATAACTCATTATATCTAGAAGTCAGCCCCACAGCAGAGTACAGTAATGCAAAACAAGCAGTCTCCTGAATTAATGCATGAATACTTTGATCATGATTCCCTTTGTATTTGGCAAACTCCTTATTCACCAAACAAAGGTGAAGCTCCTCATGCGGCCACCAACAAGTGGCTCTGTGCAGCAGCATCTCGCTCCCATTACTGCTGCTGCCAGTTAAACAACGTGACAGTGGTGACACAGAACAGCTGCCCCCAGACAGTTTACTTTCTTGGGCCTGTGAGAGCCTACCCTTTGCGACTCCCTGCACAATGTCACTTCTACCTTTCAGGCCACTCTGGGCTTTTCAAAGTCTCCAGAGCAGCAGTGGTGGCATGCAAGGGGGAAATAGTAAACCCCCAACCTCCAGATTACTTCTGTAGTTTTGAGGTTATTTTTTGCTACCTTCAAGGACTAAAATACATCAGAAGGCCTGCTTTCCCATGTCCCCCTCCCCAAATTATTGACAAAGTCTCTATATAGTTGTGAATGCTTCATACAAGTAGTAAATAAATAAACAAACAAAGCCTAAGAAACACTCCCCCCTTCCATATTCATTTTTTGCTGTAGCCTCAAGCTCTGAAATAAGGTTGAGAAAAGTAATTCAAATGTATACATAGAGGTCGATATAGCTGCAGCATAAATACTTGAAAATGTAAGCCATGAGAATACCGGCTGCACGCTCTAGGAGCCAGTTGTGTGTTCGAAGGTTCAGCTGCTAAGTTAATTAAGTGCTAAGTAAGATAGAATTAAAATCTCCAGGTGAGATATTAAGAGCTTTGATAATCTGTGCTCAGGTGCCTGCCTACTTTATTTTCTGTTCATTACCACTTTGCCACACACACAAGTCAAATCAAACAGCCTTGCACTAGCCATAGACACACTGCTGCAAGAGAGATGGACCAAGACGACCTGTAATGGAAACCTGACACAAAGGAATCTTGCTTGCACCTCTCCTAGCATATTTGACCATCGTCAGGAGGAGCTCAGCCCTGTAACCATGCCTGTGGCGGTCACACACCACACTGGTGCCAAATACCAACAGCCACACCAGCTGGCACCGCTGCTGCTCGCACACCTGACTTCTCCTG
>NW_010197338.1:56453-63295 GCF_000695765.1 Mesitornis unicolor | reverse complement strand
TGACAATTGTCATCATCTGCCAATTTACAGGGATCACCTCCAATCCCAGTCCTTCCCTTCAGAGATTTCCATGTCATCCCTCCAGTAGGTAACCAGTGAGCACCACAGCTGGCCTCACCAGCAAGGTCAGTAATGATGGATGTTGTTTCCATTCAGGACGGTCTCTCTATCCATACACAAACCTTTGCTGACCTGCACTATGTATTTATTGTTTTCTTGCTTTGCTTCTAGGACAGCAGTATGATAATATTGCCAAAACAGCAGAAGCTTGTATTCTCTACTGTGACTTTTTGGAAATGGGACATTTCCGGTAATCTAGCAGAACGCTCTGGTTACAGACTGGGAAAAAAACGTCTCCCACATTCCCCAGCTGGTTGTCTCTAAGGGTGCAGGTACAGACTGTATGTGCAGATCATGGTTTACTGTGCAGTAATCGTTGGTGTGCCTGTCACAAGATAACTCAATATCCCATGACTGAATGGAAAAGCCTGGGGACAAAATGGAAAGGTACAATCAGTAATTTCATTGTTTTTTGTGTTTCTGCATGAAATGTTTCTTGCTGAAATATCTCTCTAGAAACTGAAACTAGTGCAGATGTTTTTATGAAGTAAAAAAAAAAAAGACTGTGAGAAGAGTCTAGGAGAAGTCACAAAGATATCCTATTCACACATCAAAGCACCATTTAGCGAGTATTTGAAAGTGGATAAATCATTTTTGACCAGAAGTGTAGCTGCTAGTTTCAACTCTATAAACAGCTTCTTGCAGAAGCTAAGTCTTTGTATTTCCCAGGGAACAAACCAAAGACTTGCTGGAATCCAGGCAGCAATAAAGCTGTTGTGTGTAATATTAAACACATACCTCTTGAAAACAAAGCAAAACACAGGTAACTTAGTGCTATCATCAGCAGGGAACCGGCTCTCTCAGATGCAGCATCATTTGTAGTTACACTAGCATTCATCGTAAGAAGCTCAGTAGGTGAACAGCCTATGACCATGATCACGGTTACACTGGGAAAGAGAATATATGGACAATATTTACACACAGAACCCAAAAAGCACTGCAGCTCTACAAGTAAGCATATAAAATTGATATTCTGAAAGAAATTAAATACATGAAGTAACAGCAATTCTTAGAATCAAGCTACGTATTATATGAAGAGCAATAACAGCTCTTTCTTTTAAGGAAAAACCTCACATGGTGTTGCAGGACATTTTGCCAAGGCCCGCACACAGACTGAAAAGACGACTCTGCAATCTTATTATGGCTACATACAAGCTGACACCAAACCTCAGAGCTGAAGAGTCAACAAAACAACAAAAAAGACAAGAACCGCATTTTGAAACTTGAGCCTCTCTCTAATTCTGTGCAGAACAAGTTTCCAAAGTTGAGATTTCCAAAATGACTAAGGCTCAAAGTGCAACGAGACATTTGTTTCCAAGTCTTTTTGTGGATACCATGGATGTCTGGGCTGCTGGCATAGTTCAAAGTCTTGAAGGGAGACAGTGGCATACACAAGAGCGGGTTCCTGTCGTTGAACAGCTCATTTGTGCAGCGCGGCCTGAAGAGTGGGTGCAAGGACAATACTTAACACTTCTGCTCCTGCCTTCTCTCACTGTCTGTCTAAGCAATTTGCTTAATCCTCAGTGCCCATCCACAGAGCTGAAATAGCAGTACCTGCCTCCCAGTGGTATCACAAGAAATAATTTGTTGACGTCTGTAAGATGTTTTGACTCTGTGGTGATGGACACCAGAGAAAGGTTTAGAAACAGATGTCTGTGGAGAGGGAGCAAAAAAAACCTGTGAATGTGTAAACATAATATTTAGTACTTACATAAATTCAACTCAGTCTAACAGAGAACTACCTAGGAAACGTAACTAAAGGGTGGCTTCTGAATGAACTGAACTACAACACAATGTTACTCTGATTTTTCTTTACAGAATTCAAACACAAGGACTATACTTTCCATGATAGTACTCCCAGCCAATACTTTTCAGATAACTGAGAGGATGTTTTGCACTGGACATTTCTTCTCTCTTAAGAACACAGATGAGGTTAAAAGAAGAGAGCCAGTCAAGTTGATGTAAGGACTGTACTTCAGCAAGCAAACTTTCTGTCAAGATCTCGTTCCCCATCAGCAAAGACCCTGACATACCATGTGTGGGAATCACACAGCTGATACTTAAGGAGGAAGGATTTCTGGTATAAATCAATTCGGTTAGAACATTATCAGCAAATGTTAGAAGTGCGACTCTCAAGAAGTTTCTGTGTGTCACAAAGCCTTGATCTGGGTTCCCAGGGCACTGCTAGCCTTAGACAGAAGCAGATTTCTGTTGCTCCATTCCTAAATGTTAGGATTCAGAGAGTGGTCTCTCACTGAAGTCTGCAAGCTGGCTCTTCAGCACCAGCAAAAAATGTTATCCCACTTAAAACCTTAATCAAGACTTGAAAACTGGCTGGGCAACGTGTGCATTTACTCTAACTTCCATGAAGGAACAATTTAAAAGCATTACAAGTCATTCATCTCAGTGAACCAAAAAATAAGCAAATACTAAAAGAGTGCCTGGGGCAAGCACTTCTGAGCTGCTTATCTGGGACAGGTTTTAGTTATGGTTAGTCACTGGTACATTCTTTTTATCATCCCACACCACTTCTTACCTCAATTAAGGACAGCTGACAAAGTCTGGTAAGACATAGCTGAGACAAATCACAAAGTTTTCTACAGTACAAAATTTGTTGCTATTATTTCACACCTATTTTCCTTACTGGTTTTCTTGAATTAATTCTTGCACCTTTTGTAGCTTCAGGTTCACTCTTTTGGAAACCAGTTTGCTCAATTCCCAAAAATAACATCAAAGCAGAACAAAACCTCTTCCTTGATGACCACAGTACTGAAGACTGGAAGGAACACAAGACTTGCAGGAGAGAAACACAATTACACAGAGAGAAGGGTGACCATAACAGTTCCAACCAGAAGCTCCCAAAGAGCAGTTGAGCACTGTTCACTGCCACGGAAATCACGCTCAAACACCACAGCCAGCTCCAGATCTAATGGGTAGTTAGACTCAATCCTAACCAGAACAGATCAAGCCCAGAAAGCCTCTTCTGTGGCAGCTACAAAGATCTGTACCCATTACTCCTTTTTTCTTCTTCCCTAATGCCACACAGCACGAAGAACTGAAGTCCTACAAAGCATGGATATTTTGGCACAATTCCTCTCAACAAACAGGACTGGCCATCAAAATACACAGAAGAGTAAATGTTGAGAACTTCACTGGGATGGGAGATCCTCACTGCCAGAATCCAGTGACCTGGAGGGAAAATCTCTTGCTTTGTCTCAGACATAGCAGGTACTTGTTTTCTCATGTCCCAAGTGCAAGCAGCCTTTCTTCATCCAGTGTTTCCTCCTCCATCTCCCTTGTCCCAGAGTTGTTCCAGTAAAGTGATACATTTCGATTACATTTTGTTCAGCCCAAAATAGTCTGACAGTCTCTAATCTTAGCATTTATCTTCTCTCCTTACTCCCTGTGGTCACATCACTTTGAATTGTCCTGTGTGAAAAGTTATTGTCTTGGATACGAAAACACAGAGTAGATTATTTATGATACTTAGGAGACCAGCAAATTTCTGTGTTGCTGGTCATGAAGAATCGCTAGATAAAATCCACATGCACAAGCAAAACTGGGGCAAAAATCTTAATTTTAAGGTTAGGAAGAGCCTTTTACCATGGACCTCAAAATGAAGTAGCAGTAACCTTTGGATCAGTGCACTGAGTGTATTCCTTGCACAAGGGACACTACCTAACACAGATCCACCATGCATTTAGTGTAATTAATAGTTTTAGAAATGAAAAAGTATATTTTGTTTAAAAAACTGGTAAATACATTCCCCTCCATATTTTCCTAAAATATACTTCCTCAGATAATAATATAATCTTGCATTAAAAATAGGTGACACTTTAAAAGCCTTTTATGCAAATTTCACATTTACGTGGCCATTTCTCAGGTATTGACAAAACTGACCCAAAGTACTGAAACCACTAAAATACAAATATTAGTAACAAAACAATATTACATTTGGCAAACAGAGAAACACAAGAAATGGTTACATTTACTGCAGGAGTCTTTGAATACAAGTTTGCCAAACAGCAAAACATTAAACCACCTTGCATTCAAAATGCAACTGTTCTGCTATGAAATAGGAAATAAGACTTATTAAACGAAAATCCTGTTAAACATGTAGGGCCATCCCTTTTCCTAAAGAAAGGGAAAGTTTTGGCAAGACAGATTGTTTTCCATCATTAGATGAAATTTTGATAACTGTTTCCTAGCAGAACATTTCACTGCAAATATTTTGGACACTTTTATCTGACTTTAAAGTCAACTGAGATCCATGCTTGTATCTCTTACAGTTACAAGATAAATAGCAGATTTCTGAAGATAAAAATAGCTCTCCTTTCCAAGGCAAAAGCTGGTTTGCAGAGGGAAAAGCACTAGAATAGTTTATAGGAGTAGATGCATCCAGAAGGATGAAACAGGGGAAGACTTCACAGTTCTTTCTAAAGATCAGACCAAGAAATGCATCACAGCCCAAACCATCCACCTTTGGAGCAGCACCACAAGTTTATTCCCATTTTTATGGACATTACGAGGGCCACATGCTGCCACATCAATGAAGCAGAGGAGCCCCGTTCCTGGGCTCCATGACTCGGGCTGCTGAGAATGGCACACCACACCCCAGGCTCTTCTGGCTGCGAAATGCATCTGCTCAGATGGAAAGAGCTGTCTCTGCGACACCTCATTCTCCTGGCATGCTGCACATGGAATTAACAACAACAGTAAAAGGAGCGGGACATTTCTCCGTGGTTTACAAAACAAACAGGAAAAAAAGCCCAAAGAAATCTATGACTAATATGATATAGTGAAAAAAGACAATGACACAAACATCTCTGTTTCCATGACAAGGTTTATATATAGCAAGATGGTAAACAAGAAGAGCTGCTGTGTTCAAAGTGGATCACGCTCACTGTGGAAAGACAGCTTTAGTTTACAGTATCCCAATAGAAATGAAACCTGGTTTTAGCCATATAGAAGCATTATTGACAATCTGCAACTAACATTTTTCTCTATCTAACTAACCTCCAAGAGGTTAGTTCAAACCAAAAAGCATATGATATCTGGCACTCACATTTATAACCACTGAAGGTGATGACGAGTTTTGAATTCTGACAGTTCTTGGGATCAAAGTCCCCTGAAGGGCCTGAGAGGGAAACATCAGAGCACTCCCTGTCTCCTCCTCCACACGTGCTTTTCCAGACACCAGAGGTAAGAACCACTAGAAAGCGGATTTTAAGGCAAGTGCTCATACACTATGGATCACAACAGCAGGTGTGGCCATGGAGGGCCTATTGAAGCCTAACAGGCCTTTAGAGGGATCCGATTTTTTTACTAATATTCGCGCTTGTGCTAAATTACAGCTCAAGGAGTAGAATTGCAGACACAAGTTTGGGAGTTTCTTGGGAAGACAATGGTGGCTCCATTCCCATTTGGTACTAGATGGGACTTTAGTGTTCAGACTTGAAAATGTGCCCAATGAAACAAACAAAATCCTCACTCAAAACCCACCACAAACATACAGACATTAGTCACTACATTCTACTGCACTGAAAAAACCCCAAACATCAACCATAACCATCTAAAAAAAACCCAACACAAGAACCCACAAAAAGAGAAAGCACATTGATTAAAGTACTATCCACAGTGGAACATGATATAAAAAGATTCATCTCAACCTACCAGGTAACATAACTCACATCTGCATGACTGTAACAAAAAGAAAGATAACCTTATCTGCAAGCTATTTGTAGATATCAAAGATTCAGCAGGCAAGTAACATGATACTTTCCATAACTCATAGTTATCTTGTTGGATTTGGGGCTGGGGGAGCTTGCAGAAAGACAAGAGGTCATGTTACTTTTCAGCTAGAGCTGGATGGTAGCAGACTACTTCAAACAGTAATGAAGAAAAGGAGACTTACACACACCTCGCAGTATTTATGAACAGCTGGGCCCAAATATGCCTCCTTATGCAAGCAGTGCTTGAGTATGTAAATCAGTATTAAACAGATCTCCACGTGTACAAACATTTTCCCATGAAAGCTGCTCATTTCTTAAGCCAAATCCGCTCCCATTCAAACCTATGGCACAATTTCTTTTGACTTGAAAGGAAGCAAGAATAGAAACCCAACCTCTGCAAAAACATTCTCAAGGTTGTTAGGGGTTTGTTGGTTTGTTTTCTGGGATTTTTTGTTTTAAATCAGAGCTACGTATGGGACTGTCCATCAACTTGAAGATCATTCAGCAATTGGACAGGATTTATGGGAAGTTATTTCTACAATCTTTTCTCAACACAAGGTCAGTAAAACTTTCGCAAGTGATTATTTCCTGTAGGCTGTACTCAGGCTTACATCGCTGACGCACCCAAAAGTCCCAGAAGTTTTGTCTACAGATTCAGAAAACTAAGAGTCATTTGCATTTGGGATGCATTCACATTTTCATTCCAGAGGACAGACTCTTATCTTTTTATCATAAGAAGCATCAGATATTATACTTTTATAAGGAGTCTGACAGAATTCTGGTGTGTCGAACATACTAAAGCCCAAGAAGATAAAACCTATTTATTAAACCCAGCTAGCTTTGGTTAAGCTCTGCACGCTGGTACCAGCTTGTTTCTTCATTTCTTTTCTTACGATTTTTCTTTACTTTTTCAAGCAACCAACATGGTTTTATTGGTGACTAAAAAGCACCCAGGAAAAGTGATCCATAAAACACAACAATGCAGTGTGT
>NW_010197338.1:50681-56422 GCF_000695765.1 Mesitornis unicolor | reverse complement strand
TGTTTTCCCAAGGGCTACAAAAGCCATTAAGAGGTTAGCTCAAGTCTGTAGGCAGTGAAATCATACCACCATTATCATTGCTTGTGGGAGCAATAACTCTGGGTGGTCTGTAACACTAGATAGTATGACGATGTTGTCAAGAAGAGCCTATCTGGAAGCATAACTAGGCTGAGGCTTTTTGACCTCATAGATAAATAGGTTTTGTTGAAAGCCATTCTATTATTTTTCAGATTAGCTTGGACTTGCATTTGGTTGGTTCTCTGCCATGGGGTGGGGAGAGAGAAAAGCCTGGAGATATCCAATAAATGTTTATCCAGCTGCGGTAGCTTGATTCTTAAAGTATAACTGTCAACATCTCCTCTCCCTCATGCAAATCTAAATTTGTAAAAATCCTAATAATTCCTCCTCGCTGTGGTTCATTTTAGTTTTACATTCCTGACTACAGTACTTGAAGCAAGGAGAGCAGTGCTAGTCAATCCAGTGCTGACTGCGGTGGAAAAAAATCTTGTACTAAAACCATGGGCTCCCAGAACAGACTGTTCAATGCTAATTTTAAATCTTAAAAAACAGTGTCACTGACATCAGAGTAGGGTATTTTTTTGGTATTTTTTAAATAATCAAGAGCAACTGTGTTCCTTCTTTAAAAAAAAATCCATTTTATTCAGCTCCTGTTGTCATGTGTAAATAGCCTTAGAACATTTATCAATTTTTTTAAACTATGTAAACAGAATTGCACTTGCAGGCATTTTCCTACCACCATAATTCATAAAATAAGGTTTCTTTATCTAGTTTGCCCAGAGTTTGTTTTTCCCAGTTATATTACACTGGAGCAGAGGGCCAGGAAGTCTACTTACAAAGGATATCCACTCAGTTCTCTGTATCATGAGCAAGCTGAATGTGACAATTTTTACTGTTCCCTTTTAAAAAAAAATGATCCTGGAGGACCCAATACACCATCACTGAAGACATGTAATTACAGCCACAGTAGAGAGCTCTTTCCATCACTTATGTAGTTTCAGCAAAAGCCTGATCTGAGTATTTATGCACAGGCTTAATGGGGAATAGCTCTGAAGAAATTAATGAGTCTTGCATGTAAACATTTGTAGCACAAGGGACGATTAGCCTCAAAATGATAGAGAAAATTCTCTTACAATGTAACTTTTAAAAGATTTCTCTGAGCAGCAAAATAAAGTATTATTTCTCAGAGATTTTGTGTCTCGAGACTGAAGTCCTGAGAGGATTCTGTAATGAATACAGCTTTTCCCTCAGAAAAAGCCAAAGTTCCTTTCCATTTTGTCCCCAACTATTTTCACATCAGTTTAAGGACAACCAAATTTGGTTATAAGTTGGCCCAAAATTCAGAAGTTATAAGGAGACTGATAAAGCAATGGCATAAACCCTGTTTTGGCATATTTTCTTTAGCAGAAGTCTTAATAATGCCATGGAAGTCTAAAAAAGCCACAAAACAGTAACTGTCCTAGACTTTGTCAAACCCACAGTTGTAAAAGAGGTGTCTAGTTTGTATATACTGAATTGGCAGATTACGTGCTAAACGGAATGTGTAAGAACAGGGAGTCAGTCCAAACTTAATTCTGTGCTTCCTATCTACAATTTTAGCTCTCAGCTTTGATGCAGCCTTTATATTACTTCCTAAACACAAAGGCTGAACTGTGCATTTCTTCACCCTCATTCAGCTTGCCAGCAACTGAAATAAATGCCATAAAACCCCACAGCTTTGATATTACTCCACGTTTCATGTGAAGCCTGCATTCAAACAGGCATTGAAGAGCTTTGCTGTGTGTCAGGCTACGTTCAGCTCCTTGGGGTAGGTCAAAACCTGAAATACAGATCCCTGCTCTCATTTCCCCCACCATTTCTTTCTCTCTGAGATATCCTGATGAGGCAGTTTTATTAATTTAACTCTTTTCCCCCTTTCTCCCTGCTCCCCAACCCTCCTCCCATCTACCTTCCCCATCATCATAGCCTAGAGTCTTCCACATTTTCACTGGAGAAAACACATGTTTTGGCTAGTCTGGCTGCCAAGCTGTCCCCATTGCTACCTCTAGAGCCCTGGAGGCTCTACACCCTCAGGTGGCTTCTCATGCCTCATCCCATCACAGACACAACAACATCTTACGACCACAAGTTGTTCTACATACCAGTATTCCCCAGATTTGCCACCTAAAACTGCACAATCTTAACAGTAAATACCATATTCACAAAGATGCCAAAATTAGCACACATCACTACTGAGGGTGACATCTCCTCTATCACTTGTAAACGACTAAGGAGCTATTGTGCAACAGGCACTGAAACTTGATCCAGATTCTCCAGATACACGGAGATGAGGAATTAGAAATAAGTCTTCTGGGAAGCACAGAAGGGGTATTACATCCTCCTCTTGGACTCAATGGCTGGCCTTCAGCACTTGGTGATATGATGATATGAAAAAGAATCACCTCAATCTACCAGGTAACATTATTCGTGTCTGCATGACTCCAACAAGGACAGCATACATGTCTGAGGGTCAGCTTTGGCACACAGATGTTGCCCTTGTGATATGACCTCCTTTCCATTTGCGGAACATGAAGCCCTATGGAGCAGCTGCTGATGGACTCCACAGGAGAAGAAGGGATGGTATTACAGAGGTTACAGCTTCTCCAGTTCCAAGTCTTTCAGAAAAGAACCTGAAGCTGATCTGTTCACTCAGACAGACAAATCTGGACCATCCATTCTGCCAAGTAATCTTTTGCTCTCTCATTCTTGTCCCTGAATTTCCTTATTGTCAATACAAATATGAAAAGGAATTGAAATGAGTTCTACTGTGTGAAGCTTTCGGATTATTCTGTCCTGTTGCATCTTCCTACTCTGTTGATCAAGCCTAATTTCTTGGCAGTACTTGTCACTATTAATCTGGCAAAATTAATTCCTGGCATGCTATTTAAGTAATTTTTATAAGACCTCATCGCTGATGCTTACACCTCTGGCTTTGGCTATACTCTGTAAATGCAGAGTAGCACAGACAATTTATAAAGAGGCATTAATAAAGGCAGAGTCTTGAAACACAGTTTAAACACATCATAATTTTCAAACCCACTTTGGCAAGCATCAGGTGCCATCTTTATAGCTCTTCCCTCATATCTTCTGAGCAGCAATATCTTCAAAGAATTCCATCAAGGCAACGAGCCATGGCCTTCACTTCCTGACACCGTGTCAGCCTGCCGTAACCACGCTGGGCTTTTCCAAGTAGTCTTCCACTTGATCTCTGAAAAAGTGATCTCTCTGACTTTCCTGCCAACAGGTGTCAATCCTGGTGGGCTGGAGCACGTGGGTGCCTCCCTGGGCAGTTAGGGCAAAGGCAGTGTGTCGACACACACGAGGCTGCAGGCAGCTGCTCCAAAATGCACCAGCCTGGCAAAATGTTTCCTGAAGATGCCTCACTCCCCTCCTTGCTCTTGGACAGGAGTGGATACTGCCAAATACAGAGAGGGAGAAAGGGCTCAGCCCCTGCCTTGTCTCATGTGGAGCACATGCCCAGCACCCAGCAGGGTTAATGAAACGAGTGATAAACAGCAGCAACCTAATAAATCTTCATGGGTTTGAATGTCTGTCCTGGTTCTGCATCCCATTAGTGACTGCTTATTTTAAAAAAAACAAAACAAACAACAAACCCACAACAACAACAAAAAAAGCCCAACATATCTCAGTGACACCTGGACACCAACCAATCCTCATCTTCTATCCCAAAAGGCCAATTCCTTAGTCAACCAAATATGCACATATGAAAGAAAAATCCAAAATAAGGGTTGCAGATCTTTCAGAAAACTCACCCTGGTTTCCAAAGTTCTTACAATCATAGAATGGTTTGGAGTGGAAGGAACCTTTAAAGGTCATGCAGTCCAACCCCTCTGCAGTCAGCAGGGTCATCATCAACTAGATCCGCTTGTTCAGAGCCCTGTCCAACCTGACCTTGAATTTTTCCAGGGATCTACCACCTCTCTGAGCAGCATCTTCCAGTGTTTCACCACCCACACTGCAAAAAATTTCTTCCTTATATCTAATCTGAATCTACCCTCTTTTAGTTTAAAACCATTACCTATTGTACTGTCACTACAGGCCCTACTAAAAAGTCTGTCCCCATCTTTCTTATAAGCCCCCTGTAAATACTGAAAGGCTGCAGTAAGGTCTCTCTGGAGCCTTCTCTCAGCCTTCTTGCAAGGAAGGTGTTTCTTTTAAAAACATCTTTATTGTGCTTATTAATGCACCAACATGAACTAAATTTTGAGTCTGTATTTTTTTAAAGAAAATCCTGATGATTGTTTTCAGTAGGAAACAAAAAAATACTTTCAAGGTTCTTACAAATGGGAAGTTCTGGGTGAAAATTTGGGATTGCAGTGTTGCATTAGGTTTTTCTTTTAACACAAAGCGTCACCGGTACAGCATAACATGTATTACATTACAGCAGTTTAAATAGCCTTTTTTTTAATGTACCAAGGTTAGGCATATTGTTATTTTGTGAAATACTCCTGAGGTTTTAGAAGTTTAATAATTTATATGCAAAAAAATGTAAGCATTAACTTTTGTTCAGATACTTGGGAATAATTTTTGTTTGTTTACATTTGTACTAATTTTTATTTAAAATAGTCCCAATGCAGCTGAACCTGATATGACATATCGCTGTGTATTCTTCCACGAAAGTGGTGTAAAAGTATGTTCAATAGCAAGAAAAACATCTTCAAAACTGAGGTATTTTGAACAATAATTACTGTTTCTAAAGTTATATTCTTCTGAAGGAAAAGATTATATACTTTCCTGGAAAGTTTTGCTAATGTATAAGCTTATTTGTGGGGAAGAAATTGTATCGAGAAATTATTACAGAATTCAAGATTTCTTAATTTTTTTTCTATTTAGGAATTGGTAAGTCAGATAAATCTCATCTTCAAAGTCAATTAGTAGTGTCAGAGATGGACTAAAGTCCGTTAACGTCAGTGAGAACACTTGATCTCTGCATAGATTAATTCCCCACCTTCATTTATTTTTCCAAGTTCTGATTATTTTTGAAATCTCTTAAGCCACTGAGTTGGCCTTTCCCATTCTGCATCATTAGGAGACCATGTTAGGGCCATACATTCTTCTCATCCTTCGTAACAGCCATTTAACACAGCACAGATCGTGCTGTTCTGCTCCGGAGACAAAGGTCCAACCTCAGCCTACGTGGCTGTGTGCAACAATGCAATCAACACCACACCATTTTCCGCAGTAAATGAAGAACCAGTGTGGCTAGGATCAGCTCCAGTTGCCTCCAACTCCTTAGGCAACCAGGCACCCTTCCACCAGACCAATCCAGGTGGGGGTGGATTCAAGTTACTCCAGAGCAAGGCTTGAACTGCTCTAATCTCCAGTCAGGGCACTGACCTACTCCTGCCTCCTGCTTCTGTCCCAAGGGGGTGCAATGCACGAGCTCCAGCTCACTTGAAAACCTGCCAGGCAGTTGTTGTTCAGCCTGATCAAGGAGCACAGCACATCACAGGGCAACAGGCAAACTGGAACATCTATTTATTGAATTAAGCCGCAAAACAGAAGAGAGTTTGTTCCCTTGCTTAATGTGAAATTTCAAACTGGCCTCAAGTCTGAGCTATTTAAAAAACAGTTCTCTGGATTTCAAATAATAATTCAAACAAGGAGAGTCATACAGAGCAATGACAACCATTTAAGTGCCATTAGGTCTTTTTGCTCCATCA
>NW_010197338.1:50439-50650 GCF_000695765.1 Mesitornis unicolor | reverse complement strand
GGGAATTAAACAAGGGAAAGAAAGGAATGAAAAGGCCAGGCAAAGTCAGGGTACAGTACCAATAAAGTTTTTTGCTTTTGTTTTTATTTTTTTTTAACCTGCATTCTTACCAAACAACTCCACTGCAATGCTCCTGTTACACTAAAACTATGTACTTGCCGAGAAACAAAGAAAAGCTGCATGGCTGTGTTTGTTGCTGGCAAAAGCAGGA